>NC_070583.1:33397323-33529823 GCF_027409825.1 Scomber japonicus | reverse complement strand
CCTTCTTTCCTTCCTTCCTCCCTTCCTCTTTTCCTTTCTCCCTATCTCCCTCCTACGTTCCTTCTTTCCTCTGTCCTTCTTTCATTCCTTCCTCCCTTTCTCTTTTCCTTTCTCCCTCTCTCCCTCCTACCTTCCTTCTTTCCTCTGTCCTTCCCCCTCCCTTCCTCTCCCTCTGTCCCTCCCTCCCTCCTACCTTCCTTCTTTCCTCTGTCCTTCTTTCCTTCCTTCCTCCCTTCCTCTTTTCCTTTCTCCCTCTGTCCCTCCCTCCCTCCTACCTCCCTCCCTCCCTTTCTTTTTCCTCCCTTCCTTCCTTGACTCGAGGGGGTTAAAATGGTCAGTTGAACCAAAACACAAAAATATAGTTTTGCTTTTGCTTGTTGAGGGTTTAAAACTCCCAGCTAAGGCAACGTGTATATCTTTTTGCTCCGGGTGGTTCAGCGGTTAGTGCAGATATATATATATATGCGATGTTGCAGTGCTGAGTCTGAGAGTGTGAGATGTTTCTAAAATGTACCAGACAGATTTGAAGGGACAGACAGCTTCTGAGGAGGAGAGAGTCGACTCTTCGGGACAAATAAGAAACCATGAATCACAGCAGATTCAGCTGTGATCCAGAGCAGTTTACTGGCAGGAGGAGAGCTCAGAGTCATTTTCAACTTTGAGCAGCAGCAGCAGTGAAAGCCTGAGCTGTCTCTGTGGCTGCTGGCGAGGCAGGCTTTGGGGTGTGTGTCAGTTTGTGTGAAACAACGTCATCATGCAGAAACCTACGTCAGGTCACATGGGGGAAAAAGTTTTTTAAGAGGAGCTTGAGAAAATGGCTCAAGTTGTCAAGGCTTAACAAAATATATTTATTTAAAACCATTACATATACTGTTCAGATCAAATTTGACCCATTTGAACATTTGATAGCTATAAAAAAACACTCCAAATGTCTTTTACTTTGAAATTTGATGACAAAATGCACAAAAATGTAAATAGTGAAACGAATAGTTAATAGTTTTAATAAGATAGTAGTTATGAGGATTTCTTTTTTTGATGTAGCAGTGAAGAAGACTGATGGCTCTAATGGTTATACAATAAACCCCACAGCTCCATAAAGCTCTGCACATTTTCACTTTACATCTAAAATAACATTTAACCACTAAAAAGAGATGCAGACATGACTAAAAGAGACACAGATTGACTAAAGAAACCTAACAAAAAACACATAAAAAAGACTAAAAACAACCTACAGTTAGTTTGAGTAACAGCTGCCATCTAGTTGCCATGGTAACGTAGCGATGGAATGACTAAAGAGACTCAAAACTACCAATAAAATAACATTAAAATCATTATTGCTATGTTATATTTTCATGTCTGAGGTCAAATAGGACATGATATTGTGTGATAGGAGATGTTTAGTGGTGTAAAAGCTAAAAAAATACATTCTCTCTGCTCTCTGAAACATTAATCAAGATTTAATCACACATTTATTGATCAGTCAGATGCTTTCTAAACACACAAAATGTTGGTATATTCACTTTTTATGAGGTTATTCTTACTGCAGGAGAGTAGAATATGAACAGTATGTAAGGATATCGTATTAGCTCTCTGGTTAAGATGTTTCCTGTCTCTGACATTCAGAAATACTTATAAAGGTATTTGATGGCTATCACAGAGACCCAAACATGCCCTTCACTCATTCATAAAATGTACGGACAGATTATAGATGAAACAAACTCACTGCAGATAAGGAAGTCTTCTTAAATACTCTCCATCTCTGCTGCTGCTGCCACCACCGAGCAGCTGAAACACTCCAGCAGTGTGAACGAGGGAGAAATCACTCCTTCATTCACTCGTGCACTGCTCCCTATATAATAGACCAGGGGTGTCAACCATGCGGCCCGTGGGCCAGAACCGGCCCGTCAAGGGGTGCTATCCCGCCCACTTTCCTTCCTGTGTTTGTTTCCTTCCTTCCATCTGTCCTTCCTACCTTCCTTCCTTCCTTCCTTCAGTCCTTCCTTCCACCTGTCCTTCCTTCTTTCCTTCCTTCCTTCCGTCTGTCTGTCCTTCCTCCCTTTCTTCCTTCTGTCTGTCCTTCCTACCTTCCTTTTTTCCTTACTTCGTTCCTTCCTGCCACCTGTCCTTCCTCCCTTTCTTCCTTCCTTCCTTCCTTCCACCTGTCCTTCCTTCTTTCCTTCCTTCCTTCCGTCTGTCTGTCCTTCCTCCCTTTCTTCCTTCTGTCCTTCCTTCTGTCTGTCCTTCCTACCTTCCTTTTTTCCTTACTTTGTTCCTTCCTGCCACCTGTCCTTCCTTCCTTCAGTCCTTCCTTCCACCTGTCCTTCCTTCTTTCCTTCCTTCCTTCCGTCTGTCTGTCCTTCCTCCCTTTCTTCCTTCTGTCTGTCCTTCCTACCTTCCCTTTTTCCTTACTTCGTTCCTTCCTGCCACCTGTCCTTCCTCCCTTTCTTCCTTCCTTCCTTCCACCTGTCCTTCCTTCTTTCCTTCCTTCCGTCTGTCTGTCCTTTCTCCCTTTCTTCCTTCTGTCCTTCCTTCTTTCCGTCCTTCCTTCTGTCTGTCCTTCCTACCTTCCTTTTTTCCTTACTTCGTTCCTTCCTTCCTCCCTTCCTCCCTTCCTTCCTTCCTTCCTTCCATCTTTTTAATGATCTGGCCCACATGAGATCTAATTGGTCTGTATGTGGCCCTTGAATGAAAATTAGTTTGACACCTCTGTAATAGACACTAAATAGTTCATTCAATATCGAGCAATATCCGTAGTTCAAAATTTGGTATAGACACTTTTTTATGAGGGGGATTCTTAAAAGGGGATCGACTTTGACCTGGAAAATACTGCAAGGTTGTAGAATAATAACAATATGTGAAATAAATACTTAAAAATATGGATTGTGGGAATCAGTACAATCAAAACAACGAGGAAGAACTCAAGAAAATATAACCAAAGTGAAAAGTTGTCTGTGACTTAAATAACCTGAGTAAAGCCTCGGGTGATCCCAGTTGTGATAACGATCACCTGCAAAAACAAAGCAGGCCCCCCACTGAGCAAACAGAGAGTTCATCACAACACCAAAATACACTAAAATCTAAATTATTGTCTTTGAATATACATGAAACTCTACTGTGAAGCTGCAGCATGATGTTGAACACCCCCAAAAAACAAAGACTTGCCCTTTAACCCTCCTGTTGTCCTCAAGGAAGGAAGGAAGGAAGGAAGGAAGGGAGGGAGGAAAAGGGGAAGGAAGTAAGGAGAGAAGGAAGGAAGGAAAAGAAGGACAGAAGGAAGGAAAGAAGGACAGAAGGAAGGAAGGAAGGAAAAGAAGGACAGATGGAAGGAAGGAAGGAAAAGAAGGACAGAAGGAAGGAAGGAAAGAAGGACAGAAGGAAGGAAGGAAAAGAAGGATAGCTGGAAGGACGGAAGGAAAAGAAGGATAGATGCAAGGATGGAAAGAAGGGCAGAGGGAAGGAAGGAAAAAAGGATAGATGCAAGGAAGGAAAGGACAGAAGGAAGGGAGGAAAAGAAGGATAGATGCAAGGAAGGAAGGAAAAGAAGGATAGGTGCAAGAAAAGAAAGAAGGACAGAAGGAAGGAAGGAAAAGAAGGATAGATGCAAGGAAGGAAAGGACAGAAGGAAGGAAAGAAGGACAGAAGGAAGGGAGGAAAAGAAGGATAGATGCAAGGAAGGAAGGAAAAGAAGGATAGATGGAAGGAAGGAAAGAAGGATATATGCAAAGAAGGAAAGAAGGACAGAAGGAAGGAAAGAAGGACAGAAGGAAGTAAAGAAGGACAGAAGGAAGGAAAGAAGGACAGAAGGAAGGAAGGAAAGAAGGATAGAAGGAAGGAAGGAAAAGAAGGATAGAAGGAAGGAAGGAAAAGAAGGACAGAATGAAGGAAAGAAGGACAGAAGGAAGTATGGAAGGAGTAGGGAGGAGAGAAAGAGAGAAGGAGGGGTAGAACGAAGGAAAAATTAAAGAAAGAGGGAGGAAGGGAGGAAAGAAGGAACAGTCAAAAGAGATGGGGTCAATTTGACCCGGGAGGAGGACAGGAGGAAGGAAGGGAAAGAAGGATAGAAGGAAGGAAAGAAGGACAGAGGAAGGAAGGAGAGAAGGAAGGAAGGAAGGTAGGTAGCAAGGAAGGAGAGAAGGAAAGAAAGAAAGAAAGAAAGAAAGAAAGAAAGAAAGAAAGGAGTATGGAAGGAGTAGGGAGCAGAGAAAGAGGGAAGGAGGGGAAGAATGAAAGAAAAAATAAAGAAAGAGGGAGGAAAGAAGGAAGGAAGGAAGGAAGGAAGGAAAGAAAGAAGGAAGGAAAGAAGGAAGGAAAGGAACAGTCAAAAGAGATGGGGTCAATTTGACCCGAGAGGATGACAGGAGGGTTAACAAAATAGCACTGGAGCACTTTTAAATGTGTGAATGTGACAAAATGTTGAGCAGGTGAAAAGGACAAAAACGCTGAACACTTCCTCGAGGGACAAATTACTGTTGACATTTCAGTTTGTTACCTTAATTTGACACCTCTTCTCTGGTGCGGAGCGTGTCACCAGACTTCATTAATTCAGTCTGTTTATCTCGAGTGTAAAACATTATGATTCATTTATTCCCCCTCGTCACATTCTTCTTCCCACACAAGTTGTATTTAGGTGTTAAATGGAGCTATTAGTCTTGTCAAGAGGATCTCAAACAAGGATTCATTTGGAGGAGGAAAGGAGAGAAAAGGGTTTTATTATTGATATCTTATATTATAAGCACAGTAAACAGGATGTAAAGATAACTGCAAATGTCACTTCGGACACATTAGATGCTGCTTTGGTCTTCAAATCCCAGAATCATGCGGGTCCATGAGTTAGCTGCCAGCTGCTGTCAATCAAACTCAGACACCGATCCGCCTCTCCCAGCTGCTGTCAATCAAACACAGACACCGACCCGTTCCTCCCAGCTGCCGTCAATCAAACACAGACACCTACCCGCCTCTCCCAGCTGCTGTCAATCAAACACAGACACCTACCCGCTCCTCCCAGCTGCTGTCAATCAAACACAGACACCTACCCGCCTCTCCCAGCTGCTGTCAATCAAACACAGACACCTACCCGCCTCTCCCAGCTGCTGTCAATCAAACACAGACACCGACCCGTTCCTCCCAGCTGCTGTCAATCAAACTCAGACACTGATCCGCCCCTCCCAGCAGCTGTCAATCAAACACAGACACCTACCCGTTCCTCTCAGCTGCTGTCAATCAAACACAGACACCGACCCGTTCCTCCCAGCTGCTGTCAATCAAACACAGACACCTACCCGCCTCTCCGAGCTGCTGTCAATCAAACACAGACACCGACCCGTTCCTCCCAGCTGCCGTCAATCAAACACAGACACGACCCGCCCCTCCCAGCTGCTGTCAATCAAACACAGACACCGACCCGCCCCTCCCACCTGCTGTCAATCAAACTCAGACACTTATCCGCCCCTCCCACCTGCTGTCAATCAAACACAGACACCGACCCGTTCCTCCCAGCTGCTGTCAATCAAACACAGACACCTACCCGCTCCTCCCAGCTGCTGTCAATCAAACACAGACACCTACCCGCCTCTCCCACCTGCTGTCAATCAAACACAGACACCGAGCCGTTCCTCCCAGCTGCTGTCAATCAAACACAGACACCTACCTGCCTCTCCCACCTGCTGTCAATCAAACACAGACACCGACCCGTTCCTCCCAGCTGCTGTCAATCAAACACAGACACCGACCCGCTCCTCCCAGCTGCTGTCAATCAAACACAGACACCTACCCGCTCCTCCCAGCTGCTGTCAATCAAACACAGACACCGACCCGTTCCTCCCAGCTGCTGTCAATCAAACACAGACACCTACCCGTTCCTCTCCCACCTGCTGTCAATCAAACACAGACACTGACCCGTTCCTCCCAGCTGCTGTCAATCAAACACAGACACCTACCCGCCTCTCCCAGCTGCTGTCAATCAAACACAGACACCGACCCGTTCTTCCCAGCTGCTGTCAATCAAACACAGACACCTATCCGTTCCTCCCAGCTGCTGTCAATCAAACACAGACACCGACCCGTTCTTCCCAGCTGCTGTCAATCAAACACAGACACCTATCCGTTCCTCCCACCTGCTGTCAATCAAACACAGACACTGACCCGTTCCTCCCAGCTGCTGTCAATCAAACACAGACACCGACCCGTTCTTCCCAGCTGCTGTCAATCAAACACAGACACCTATCCGTTCCTCCCAGCTGCTGTCAATCAAACACAGACACCTACCCGCCCCTCCCAGCTGCTGTCAATCAAACACAGACACCAACCCGCCTCTCCCAGCAGCTGTCAACCAAACACAGACACCTACCCACCTCTCCCAGCTGCTGTCAATCAAACTCAGACACCGACCCGTTCCTCCCAGCTGCTGTCAATCAAACACAGACACCGACCCGCTCCTCCCAGCTGCTGTCAATCAAACACAGACACCTACCCACCTCTCCCAGCTGCTGTCAAACACAGACACCGACCCGCTACTCCCAGGTGCTGTCAATCAAACACAGACACCTACCCGCCTCTCCCACCTGCTGTCAATCAAACACAGACACCTACCTGCTCCTCCTAGCTGCTGTCAATCAAACACAGACACCTACCCGCCCCTCCCTGCTGCTGTCAATCAAACACAGACACCTATCCGTTCCTCCCAGCTGCTGTCAATCAAACACAGACACCGACCCGCCTCTCCCAGCTGCTGTCAATCAAACACAGACACCTATCCGTTCCTCCCAGCTGCTGTCAATCAAACACAGACACCGACCCGTTCCTCCCAGCTGCTGTCAATCAAACACAGACACCTACCCACCTCTCCCAGCTGCTGTCAATCAAACACAGACACCGACCCGTTCCTCCCAGCTGCTGTCAATCAAACACAGACACCTACCCGTTCCTCCCACCTGCTGTCAATCAAACACAGACACCGACCCCTTCCTCCCAGCTGCTGTCAATCAAACACAGACACCGACCCGTTCCTCCCAGCTGCTGTCAATCAAACACAGACACCTACCCGCCCCTCCCAGCTGCTGTCAATCAAACACAGACACCGACCCGTTCCTCTCCCAGCTGCCATCAATCAAACACAGACACCGACCCGTTCCTCCCAGCTGCTGTCAATCAAACACAGACACCGACACGTTCCTCCCAGCTGCTGTCAATCAAACACAGACACCGGTCCACTCCTCCCACCTGCTGTCAATCAAACACAGACACCTACCCGCTCCTCCCAGCTGCTGTCAATCAAACACAGACACCGACCCCTTCCTCCCAGCTGCTGTCAATCAAACACAGACACCAGTCCACTCCTCCCACCTGCTGTCAATCAAACATAGACACCGACCCGCTCCTCCCAGCGGCTGTCAATCAAACACAGACACCTACCCGTTCCTCCCACCTGCTGTCAATCAAACACAGACACCGACCCGTTCCTCTCCCAGCTGCTGTCAATCAAACACAGACACCTACCCGCTCCTCCCAGCTGCTGTCAATCAAACACAGACACTTACCCGCTCCTCCCAGCTGCTGTCAATCAAACACAGACACCTATCCACCTCTCCCACCTGCTGTCAATCAAACACAGACACCGACCCGTTCCTCCCAGGTGCTGTCAACCAAACACAGACACCGACCCGTTCCTCCCAGTTGCTGTCAATCAAACACAGACACCGACCCGCCTCTCCCAGCTGCTGTCAATCAAACACAGGCACCTACCCGTTCCCCCCAGCTGCTGTCAATCAAACACAGACACCGACCCGTTCCTCCCAGCTGCTGTCAATCAAACACAGACACCGACCCGTTCCTCCCAGCTGCTGTCAATCAAACACAGACACCGACCCGCTCCTCCCAGCTGCTGTCAATCAAACACAGACACCGACCCGTTCCTCCCAGCTGCTGTCAATCAAACACAGACACCTACCCACCTCTCCCAGATGCTGTCAATCACACACAGATACCTACCCGTTCATCCCAGCTGCTGTCAGACAGAGAGGAGCATACTAATATTGCCCTAAAGACCTTTTTTCTTTGCTCTAATAATGAAAAATCTACTAACAATACATCTAACAAGCATGCTGACGTTATTTTTGCAGTATAATTAAATGTGATTCCAGTTGAAAGATATTAGGGGAAGTATCTCTTTAATGGACATTAACATTCAAAGGGGCAGAATAACACTCATGAAGTGAACAGCAGCCTAAACTTCAGACCTTTCTGTCAGATGAAGAGAAACTCCCAGCAAAATGTCATTAGGGGAGACCTCATTAGGATCCGCTAAGAAATCCTCCTCCATTATCATCATCCTCCCACTCTGCAGCTCTCATTAGCACATAATCTATCCAATCATTCAATTCCAATTTCGTCTGATCATTAAATGAGCGGACTGCACCTTTTCATGTCAAATCGACTTTGCCGAAACAGGCAGAGGCGGAGGGTTCAAGCTCACGCTGCGATAAAGTGACATCCCGGAGTTTCTCCTCCACTTTATCTCACGGATTTGAATGCGTTTGATTCAGCGTTTCAGAAGGGGGAGAAGCATTTTAAGATGGCTGTTTAGTGTGAAGCACCACACTGTGCTGCTGCTCCTCAGAGGAGGCGTGCTGCAAATCAAGAACAGCTCACTGGGGACATCAGCCATACTGACACTTTAAGAGTGGGCTCGATTCTTTGAAATTCAGGGCTCATTTGTTGGAACTTCTGAGCTTGTGAGTTATAGCTTACCCCGAATGAAAAAGACAGGAAATACATATGTTAGGAGGAAGTAATAGGAAATAAAAGGTACTGTAAAAATCATTTCAGTCATATATTTCAGTAAATGGAAGAGTACTTGTAAGCAACTGGGTTATAAAGACCAAAGTCAGAGAATATGCATGCACTGTGTGTTTGTGGGTGCACCTCCAAGCGTTCTTCCAAAACTTTTATAAAGGACTAAATTTTCATGCCTGGAAGGAAAATGCATTCATCACATATTGTATGTAGGCCAATATATCTTCATGTAGCTGGGGCTGTGACTAATGTTTATTTTATAAGTCAGTGGCTTCCATGAGCACAGATAAGCTGCTTTGTTGCTCAGGAGAGCAGAGGGGTTTTATGGCTGTTAGACATTTAAAATTTCAGGAGTTTAAATGATGCTGTTATACAAACCAGCCAAGCTTTCAACTACAGGTAGACACTGAATTCATTTAATGTATCGATACGAGTAAAATTGGGTCAGTTAGAGAGTTACATCGATTTTAGTTACTTTTCGGATAATTGCTCAACCTTAGAGTTTAGAAAATGGAATATCCTTAAGTTCCTACATCAGTTTATATGATAGAAGTGCTTCTTAAAAATGCAGATGGGAGGCCTGTACAGTAGAGAGTGTGCTGTATAATGTGAATGCTGATGGCTAATGACATCCTTTTGGCTCTGATTTGGGCTCCACCACCTCCTTAGAAACATATCTGCCCCTTAAGGGATGTATTTTCATGTTAACTCACAGGTCAGTATATTTTTTCAAGCTGTTTTTACTCACAGTACTTTCCCACAGAGCCTGAATATAACGTGGCAAAAAAAAGCTACTTTTTATTTTCCGAGTTTTGAGGCAGTGAATAAAACCATCAACCAATCACGACGTGTAATCTGCAGAGACAACTGTTCATCGTGTAATCCCGTGTGAGTGCTTCAGATTTATTTACCATATCTACATTAACTGATCAGCTCTCAGTCTGTGTGTGAGCTCGTCTGTTTCACTGCAGGCGGACAGAAACGCTCGCTCGCTACGGTGGGAATAAAGCAAAATGAGTCAATATATTGATTCATGTATCATCATATGATTCATTATATATCTGTAGGCGAGTATTTCACATTTTTCGTGTTGTTTATTCGTCACGCCCCTGGTGTGTAAAGGCCTTCAGGCAGCAACACACTTCTTCTTCTTTCTTTTCCAACTTTGACCGTGAGCTGTTTGGTGCTCTGCAGATCTCACAGTGAGTTTATCAGCACTGATTTTTGCTGACTCTGCAAGTAACCACACACACACACACACACACACACACACACACACACACACACACACACACACACACACACACACACACACACACACACACACACACACTACATGCAGTCATCTGTTGGTTGTAATTAGGAAAGCTAATACAGTTAGCTAATATACTTATACATTCCCCTATATTTAGCCGAGCATTGCATCAAAGTAATAACCACCATAGTTTCATGGTCTATGTCAGGGGTGTCAAACATGCGGCCCGTGGGCCAGATCTGGCCAACCGAGGGGTTCATTCCGGCCCAGTTTCCTTCCTGTGTTCTTTTCCTTCCTACCTTCCTTTATCCTTTTTTTGTTCCCTCCTTCCTTCCATCTGTTCTTCCTACCTTCCTTTTATCCTTTCTTTGTTCCTTCCTTCCTTTCTTTCTTCCATCTGTCTTTCCTCCCTTTCTTCCTTCTGTACTTCCTTCCATCTGTCCTTCTTCCCTTTCTTCCATCCATCTGTTCTTCCTTCTGTCCTTCCTCCCTTTCTTCCTTCTGTACTTCCTTCCATCTGTCCTTCTTCCCTTTCTTCCATCCATTTGTTCTTCCTTCTGTCCTTCCTACCTTTCTTCCCTCCTTCCTTTTGCCTGTCTATCCTTCCTTCCCTTCTTATTTCCTTCCTTTATTCCTTCTTTCCCTCCATCTTTTCAATGATCCGTCCCACATGAGATCAAATTGGGCTGTATGTGGCCCTTGAATGAAAGTGAGTTTGACTCCCCTGTTCTATGTGGTCATAAATATTTCCTAAGTAGCTGCAGAGGGACCCATAACTCTATATAACCCACACACATTACATGTAGTCATCTAATTGGTCGTAATAAGCTAACACAGTTTTAATTTTTGTAAGATTACATATACTTATAATTTCCCCTATATTTAGCCTAGCATTGCATCAAAGTAATAACCATCATTTGCACTTTAAAAGACACAGTTTGATGGTCTATGTCAGGGGTGTCAAACTCATTTTCGTTCAAGGGCCACATACAGGCAAATTTGATCTCATGTGGGCCGGATCATTGAAAAGATGGAAGGGAGGAAGGAAACAAGGATGGAAAGAAGGGAAAAGTGATAGGAAGGAAAGAAAGGAGGGAAGGAAAGACAAAAGGAAGGAAGGAAGGGAGGGAGGGAGGAAAAGGGATTAGGAAGAAAGGAAGGAAGGGTTAGGGTTAGGAAGCACGGCAGGCAGGAAGGAAAGGAAGAAAGGAAAAGAAGATGAGGGAAAGATGGCCAGACGGAGGAAAGGAAAGAAGACAAGGAAGGAAGGACGGAAGCAAGGAAGGAAAGGACGGTGGGAGGGAGGGAGGAAGGAAGGAAAGGAAGAAAGGAAAAGAAAATGAAGGAAAGATGGAAGGAAGGAAGGAAAGATGGAGGAAACAAAGAAGGAAAGAAGTAAGAAAGGGAGGAAGGAAAGAAAGACAGATGACAGGAGGGAAAGTGGGCCGGATTGGACGCCTTGGCGGGCCGGTTCTGGCCCACGGGCCGCATGTTTGACACCCCTGGTCTATGTGATCATAAATACTTCCTACATCATTATCACCAGACTATATATTTCCTAAGTAGCTGCAGAGGGACCCATAACTCTATATAACCCACACACATTACATGGCCTCACCGATTCTGCCTCAAGTGGAGGAGTTCAAGTACCTCGGGGTCTTGTTCACGAGTGAGGGAAGGAGGGAGCTGGTGAGGTGTTCAGGGCCCGTCCCACCGGTAGGAGACCCCGAGGAAGACCCAGGACACGCTGGAGAGACTATGTCTCTCGGCTGGCCTGGGAACGCCTCGGGATCCCCCGGGAAGAGCTGGACGAAGTGGCTGGGGAGAGGGAAGTCTGGGCTTCCCTGCTTAGGCTGCTGCCCCCGCGACCCGACCCCGGATAAGCGGAAGAGGACGGATGGATGGATGGACATTACATGTAGTCATCTAATTGGTCGTAATAAGCTAACACAGTTTTAACTTTTGTAAGATTACATATACTTATAATTTCCCCTATATTTAGCCTAGCATTGCATCAAAGTAATAACCAACATTTGCACTTTAAAAGACACAGTTTGATGGTCTATGTGATCATAAATACTTCCTACATCATTATCACCACACTATATATTTCCTAAGTAGCTGCAGAGGGACCAATAACTCTATATGCTACCGGATCAATAAACATTAACATTTAGTATTTTCCTAATCAAGCATTTAGTGTTTATCATCATTATCAGGGTGAAATGAGCTTTAGTCTAGAGATCTCCTGTTGCAGCCGAAGCTCTGAATGATGTTTATTTTATTAGCTGCTGTTGTTGTTGGCGTCTCTCCCTTCACGACACACTGCGGAGTGAAATCTGCAGCCACAGTGCTGAGTTCAGTGGTGCAGTTAAATGACTTATGAGTATGTGGAGAGACTTTCTCATTCAGAGGTGGAGCAGCGGACGGAGGCATTAATCCGACAGTGGACTTTGCCACAGGAGATGTCTGTTTGTTTCCTGTTTCTAAATCACATTGGGAATAGTTGGGCGGTGTTCAAGACTGTCTGTAAGTTTCTTTAACCCTCCTGAAGGAAAGGAAGGATGAAGGAAAGAAGGTAGGAGGGAAGGAAAGAAGAGGGAGGAAATGAAAGGAAGGGAGGAAGATGGAAGGAAAGGAGGGACGAAGGGAGGAAAGGAAAGAAGGATAGGACGGAGGGAGAAAGGAAAAGAGGTGATAGTGATCTTTTAACCTTTGTGTCGTCCTCCCGGGTCAAATTGACCCCCTCTGTTTTGACTGTTCCTTCTTTCCTTCCATCTTCCCCCTTTCCATCCTTCCTTCCTTCCTTCTTGCTCCCTTCCTTCCTTCCTCCCTCCTTTCCTTTCTTCTTCCTCCCTTCCTTCTTTGTTCCTCCCTTCCTTCCTCCCTCCTTTCCTTCCTTCTTCGTTCCTCCCTCCTCCCTTCTTCTCCCCTCCTTCCTTCCTCGTTTCTCCCTCCCTCCCTCCTTTCCTTCCTTCTTCGTTCCTCCCTTCTTCGTTCTTCCCTCCCTTCCTCCTTTCCTTCCTCCTTTGTTCCTCCCTCCCTCCTTCTTCCTCCCTTCATTCCTCCCTCCCTCCTTCCTTCCTCCTCCCTTCCTTACTCCTTTTCTTCGTTCTTCCTCCTTTCCATCCTTCCTTCCTCCCTCCCCTCCTCATCCTCCTCCCTCCCTCCCTTCTTCCTTCCTCCCTTCCTTCCTTGACTCGAGGACAAGAGGAGGATTAATGACTGACAGGTAATTTATGAATGTGAATCAGTGTAGAGACTAATTATAAGAACATGTGAGCGTTAAAGGAACAATCAAGACCATGGTACAAAAAAAAAAATCATTAATCATTACTCTGAGTCAGGATATAACTATATTTGGACTCAACTAGAGTAAAATGAATTAATCATTATTATTTGTTCACTCTGCAGTAGGTTGATAAATGTCTTTCTTTCCTTCCTTCCTTCCTCTCTTTCATTCCTTCCTCTTTCCTCCCTTCTTCCCCTTTTCCATCCTTCCTTCCTCCCTCAATCCTTTACTTCCTTCTTCGTTCCTTCCTCTCTTTCCTCCCTCTTTCCTCCCTTCCTTCCTGTCTTTCATTCCTTCCTCTTTCCTCCCTTCTTCCCCCTTTCCATCCTTCCTTCCTCCCTCAATCCTTTCCTTTCTTCTTCCTCCCTTCCTTCAATCTTCATTCCTCCCTCCCTCCTTCCTTCCTCCTTTCCTTCCTTCCTCCCTTCCTTCCTTCCTTCTTCGTTCCTCCCTCCCTTCCTCCTTTCCTTCCTTCTTTGTTCCTCCGTCCCTCCTTCTTCCTCCCTTCCTTCCTGCCTTCTTCATTCCTCCCTCCCTCCTTCCTCCTTTCCATCCTTCCTTACTCCCTTCTTCCCCGTTTCCGTCCTCCCTCCCTCCCTCCCTCCTTCCTTCCCCCTTTCCATCCTTCCTTCCTCTCTCAATCATTTCCTTTCTTCTTCCTCCCTTCCTTAAATCTTCATTCCTCCCTCCCTCCTTCCTTCCTCCTTTCCTTCCTCCCTCCCTCCTTTCCTTCCTTCTTCGTTCCTCCCTCCCTTCCTCCTTTCCTTCCTTCTTTGTTCCTCCCTCCCTCCTTCTTCCTCCCTTCCTTCCTGCCTTCTTCATTCCTCCCTCCCTCCTTCCTCCTTTCCATCCTTCCTTACTCCCTTCTTCCCCGTTTCCGTCCTCCCTCCCTCCCTCCTTCCTTCCCCGTTTCCATCCTTCCTTCCTCCCTCAATCCTTTCCTTTCTTCTTCCTCCCTTCCTTCAATCTTCATTCCTCCCTCCCTCCTTCCTTCCTCCTTTCCTTCCTTCCTTCCTCCTCCCTTCCTTCCTCCTTTCCTTCCTTCTTCCTCCTTTCCATCCATCCTTCCTTCCTCCCTCCCTTCCTTCCTTGACTCGAGGACAACAGGAGGGTTAATGACTGACAGGTAATTTATGAATGTGAATCAGTGTAGAGACTAATTATAAGAACATGTGAGGGTTAAAGGAACAATCAAGACCATGGTACAAAAAAAACAAAAATCATTAATCGTTACTCTGAGTCAGGATATAACTATATTTGGACTCAACTAGAGTAAAATGAATTAATCATTATTATTTGTTCACTCTGCAGTAGGTTGATAAATATCTTCCTGAACAATGTGTCATCTAACCTCGGAGGAATTCAGACACTAACACAATAAAATGTTTATTTGCCATGTCCATCCTGTGCTTTCATCCAGAGTGACCTTCAGCGCTGCTTTAATAATGCAACGCTTCCACAACACCGAGACCACATGCTCTTTATGATGCATTATTTATTTGTGTGTTATTGTATTTATGATATACTAACAGCCAGCGGGGGGGGGGGAGCTGCAGGCCGTAAACACAAACACACAATATATACACACATAAAACAATTCCCCTATAACCTCAACCTGCATGTATACATCTCACACACACACACACACACACACACACACACACACACACAGTCATATATAACTTTACATCAGGGGTGTCAACATGCGGCCCATGGGCCAGAACCGGCCCGCCGAGGGGTCCAATCTGGCCAACTTCTTGTTCTTTTCCTTCCTTCCTTCCTTCCTTCCATCTGTCCTTCCTACCTTTCCTTCCTTCCGTCTGTCCTTCCTACCTTTCTTTCTTCCTTCCTTCCTTCTCTGTCCTTCCTACCTTTCTTCCCTCCTTCCTCTTGTCTGTATTTCCTACCTTTCTTCCTTCCTTCTGTCTGTCCTTCCTACCTTTCTGTCTGTCCTTCCTCCCTTTCTTCCGTCTGTCCTTCCTTCTTTCCTTCCTCCCTTTCATCTGTCCTTCCTACCTTTCTTTCTTCCTTCCTTCCTTCTGTCTATCCTTCCTACCTTTCTTCCTTCCTTCCTTCTGTCTGTCCTTCCTACCTGTCTTCCTTCCTTCCTACCTTTCTTTCTTCCTTCCTTCCTTCTGTCTGTCCTTCCTACCTTTCTGTCTGTCCTTCCTCCCTTTCTTCCGTCTGTCCTTCCTTCTTTCCTTCCTCCCTTTCATCTGTCCTTCCTACCTTTCTTTCTTCCTTCCTTCCTTCCTTCTGTCTATCCTTCCTACCTTTCTTCCCTCCTTCCTTTTGGCTGTCTTTCCTTCTTTTCTTCCTTCCATCTGTCCTTCCTACCTTTCTTCCTTCCTTCCTTCTGTCTGTCCTTCCTACCTTTCTTCCTTCCTTCCTTCTGTCTGTCCTTCCTACCTTTCTTCCTACCTTCTGTCTGTCCTTCCTACCTTTCTTTCTTCCTTCCTTCCTTCTGTCTGTCCTTCCTACCTTTCTTCCTACCTTCTGTCCTTCCTTCCTACCTTTCTTTCTTCCTTCCTTCCTTCTGTCTGTCCTTCCTACCTTTCTTCCCTCCTTCCTTCCTACCTTTCTTCCCTCCTTCCTTCTGTCTGTCCTTCCTACCTTCCTTTCTTCCCTATTTCCTTTTGGCTGTCTTTCCTTTCTTCTGTCTGTCCTTCCTACCTTTCTTCCCTCCTTCCTCTTGTCTGTATTTCCTTCCTTCCCTTCTTATTTCCTTCCTTTCTTCCTTCTTTCCTTCAATCTTTTTAATGATCCGGCCCACATGAGATCAAATTGGTCTGTATGTGGCCATGGAATGAAAATTAGTTTGACTCCTCTGCTTTACATTATCAATAACTTATCTGACTGTGAGGCGAATATACAAAAGTCAGTAAATGTTTGCACTGCTGCTGACATTTAACAATATCGATATATATTAATAAGTTAGAGGCTTCAAACTTTTATATGCAGTCAGGAAAAGTTTCTTTCTGCAAAATAACTTGGGGTAGAGCAGTGTGTGTTATCCATCAGGGTGCTTCAATGAAAGAACTGTTGACTTTATCAAAGTCAAAAGAATTCAAGATAGCCGGTGGTTAAATGACGGTGGTATGCAGTCGAGTGCCCTTTACTCTCTTTTTCTCTAACCTCAAAATTGACAACTTGCACAAGCTGAAGTCCTTTTTTTTTTTTTTTCAGCGACTGCAAACAGCAACATTTAATGAACTGGGGGTCAACTAAAGAGCAGCCGTCTGTTCAGAACAAAAGCAGCGAGACAGACTAATGGACGAACTATTATCAAGCGACAGTGCAGAGGTCTGACGATCGATAGTCTGAATGTAGATGATGTAAATTTAATCGATAAGGCTTTCTGAAGAAGAGACAATGATTGTGTTAAAAACAAATCACAGCAGGGCAGGAAAGTGTGTTTGTTTGAAAGAAACTCATTTTCAAAAGTCGGTTTGCTTAACTGGCTTCACCTGAAACCTCTTTTCTTAAAGCCAACGTGATTTATTGGCTTTCACGAAGCACACAATATTTCTGCACTTACCCCTAACAGTGACTCAGCTATGCAGATAGTTTATGGTGGTATTTTAAGGGTTTGAGATTTCTATTCCCAACGTATTTGCTGCCTGTCTAATTTAATTTGTGGTGTTCAAACACCTACAATTTCAGAAATGACACCCTATACCAACCCCACATGATTTAGTATTTTGTACCTTTGGTAAAAAAAACAAAGCTACTGTATGTTAAAACTTAAAGTCCGTGTAAAGTAAGAATAAATATGTGTTCTGAGTTTGACATACCACAGAAAAGTGTGTTGTTAACCACCCTGCCAAATTTGAATGATTAACAAAATCACCAAATATATGAAATTAGGCTTCAAAGTTGTGTAAAAATCAGCCTCTTTCTCTGCTCCCAAACGCTGTGGGCGTGGCCTCCGAGTCCGCAGAAGCCCCGCCCCCTACCAAGTGTCACCTGTCAATCAAAGTCACCACCTCTACCAGAAACATGGACGCTATGTGTGAGAGCTTTCTGCCGCTAACTCAGCTAACTGTAGACTGTAGTAGTAGTAGTGTTAGATGTAGTAACAATAACTGGCCACTAGGCAGGTTAACCACTGAGGAGAGCGGACTCTCAGTCTTATATAGAAGGGGAGGGGCCAAAGTCACGTGGGTATGCCAGTTACGTCAGTAACTGTTTTTTGCAGGCTCAGAAAATCAGGAAAAATGAGAGGGTGAGAAACAGTTTAAGGCTCTATCTGCACAGTTATCAGCATTTTCACATGTTTCTGTAACCATTTTCCAACATGTATAATATGTTTAAAAGTAAATCAATGAATTGACTTCACACGGACTTCAAAGCAGCTATAGTCAAAAATCTAATAATAGTAATAAAATACGTAATGATACAGATCATTGTCAGTGACTCTTCAGCTCTACTTGGCTTCACGTAGCTTTAAAGTGACTTTCAGCTCATTGTTTAGCTGTCTGACTCCAACTTTACTATTTTGGTTCACTCTCAGCGCTCTCATAGTGTCGTTTTAGGCCAAAAGAGGCAGCCGTTTCATAGGAAAAGCTGTAAAAAGCCACTATATAGCAAACAGAAGCAGTGTAGACTAGCTGGTGAACATAGTGGAGCATTTAACAACAAAAAAGCCAGATATTTCCCTCAGGAGCTGGCAGAGAGCAGAAACAGAACTACTTTTCTCTGTAGCTTTTCTACAATTTTAACATTTCCAGGGGTCTCTAGCTGAAGCCATTAATGACAGACACACATACACACACACACACACACACACACACACACACACACACACACACACACACACACACACACACACACACACACACACACACACACACACACACACAGCCTCCTTTCTCTACATCTGCACACTAAAACAAATGAACCCAATATAACTGGCGGCACATCTCTCAGCTTTGGGAGGCGTCGGCAGCCGGTAAGCCTCCGCTGTGAGGAAGGTTTTGTCAGTGAGGATGCGAGGAAGTGTCTTTTCAATGCAGAAACAAACACACACAAAAAAAAAAATAGAAAAATGAAAAATGCCCGCTTCAGTAGCGTCACTCTTATCCGCCACCTCAGAAAGCTTAATCTCATTTCCACACTTGACTGTGTACGTGGTGAACAAGTCTGTGCCGTTTCCTGTTGTTCTGCCTCTTCAGAAGTCAACCAGGGAGAAGTTTATGAAGAGGCCGAGCAGGAGGAGAGAGGGGGGGGGGGCAGCTCTTTCTAATAATAAAGAACCATTTGAGGGGAAGAAATAAGCACACTGAATTTAGGGACAAGCAAAGGAGAGAAAAATAAGAAATACATAAAAAAATATAAAAATAAGGGAACCAATTTCTTAAAACTGACATGTGAACCACAACATGTTTTTTTCCCAATTAGCATTAGCAATGTAACCCCAGTCTGGATTATGTTCATGTTAAGGGTCCCAGGGATGGGGGGGGGGCACAGTAACAAATGTGTGCCTGTATAAAGCAGGTGAAGCAGAGCAATGAGGACACAGTTTGTTGTGTTTCCTGTCCAGATTGCCTCTGTATGATTTATTTAACATCATGAATCATAACAGTCACATAAACACAATACAAATCTTTTACCTCATCTCAGTTTTATGTAGTAACCATCTAACCCTAAGCCACATTTTCAGTCTTTATCTCACTTAAATCACTACTTCAATCTCAATAACATACATTTTCTCTCATCTTCTCTTTTCTAACCAACACATTTATATCAATAAACAGCTTCTGCAAATACATTACATTTTCTTTGTCCATGTCACAGTATAAACTGGTTCAAAACACCCTTTTCATGTAGTGTAGTTTTACAGTGTATAAAACACCTTTAAATACAATATATTACATACCTAGCTTCTGTAAAAGAGCACTGAAATGTGTATTCAACTAAAGTGCTTGTGTTACATTAAACTCACATTTACCAGGCAATAGGCTTATAAACAAAAATACACTCAATTTGTAACCTTTCATATTTCCATTTTAACAAATGTACATATTTATAGTAAACACACATAACTAGCTGGGAATAAATCATGTACCGGAGGTTTAAATGTCACTTATTTCAACTTTAACTAGTGCAACTGCAGTGGCGCCGGCACAAAATGGCGGCCGCGCCGGAAAACTTTCCACATATTAAAGTAGTTTAAACATGAATAACTCATTAAAACAGATTAAAACCCTCAACACAAACACTCACGCTGATAATATATATAACATTTCATGGTGGATTAACCGTTTACTGACCTGTATAAAGCAGGTAAAGCATAACTAGCTGGGAATAAATCATGAACCGGAGGTTTAAATAACAGTTACTTCCACTTTAACTAGTGCAACTGCAGTGGCGCCGGCACAAAATGGCGGCCGCGCCGGAAAACTTTCCACATATTAAAGTAGTTTAAATACGAATAACTCATTAAAACAGATTAAAACCCTCAACACAAACACTCAGGCTGATAATATATGTAACATTTCATGGTGGATTACCCGTTTACTGACCTGTATAAAGCAGGTAAAGCAGAGGAATGAGGACACAGTTTGTTGTGTTTCCTGTCCAGATTGCCTCTGAGGAAGCGGCAGCAGTTGCGCCCCCTAACCGTTCCCCGGAGCAACTCATGAGAACACAAACGTTCCCCCCACCATTTCCAACATAAAAGCAGCACATCAAGACTTCTAATTGAAAACATCAATACAATAAAATCTACAATATATACAATAACAAAAATAGTTGCGATATTAAAGGAATCTTCCCATCTAAGTGTGGTTACCCTATTGTGGGTGTGCCACATTCAAATCAGCCGTTTTGAATTAATCCCAGCCAGCAAAAAAACAACCACCCAGTCAGACTGCATATTAATTGTGTCTGTTAGTATTTGTTTATCTAATTAATTGCACATTTGTTTGGGGAAAATGCCCCATTTAATACCTTAAAGGAGGACATGTTCCCATTTCCAGGTCTATATTTCTGGGGCTTAGCTGGAATATATTTGCATGATTTACAGTTAGAAATTTGTTTTATATCTTATAGGCCTATCTCAGTTCAGGCCATTTAAGCTCCAGTCTCTTTAAAGACTCCACAGGTCTGATTGGTCTGAAACCAAACTATAGTGGCCAGATATCACTTCCCAGCCAGCATGTCCATGTGAGTCCCTGATTAAGCATTTTGAGTCTTTTATTTATTTAATTAAATGTAAAACATCTTCAGTTTCAGCTTCTTAAATATGAATATTTTATGGTTTCTTTAGATTATGGACTGTTCCCAACCAGCGTGTCCATGTGGGCCCAATAAGGGTTACATTTGGTCTGCAAATATTGGTCCCAAGTGGGTTTGTCCACAGTTTCCATGGTGACCCCACCTGTGTTTGCCCATATGGGCTTCAAGTGGGTTCTGACTGGGTTTCAGGTGGGGCCCAACTGGGTGTGACCCATGTTGACCCCATATGTTTTTGCCCATAAGTGAGATCAGAATGGACCTTAAATGAGGCCCATTTAGCCGGCCCACATGAGCTTCACATGTGGCAAATTTGCCCAGTTCAAGCCCAAGCCCACTCAGTACCCACGTAGCTCACATTTAAACCATGTAGGGCCTACATGGACATGCTGGCTGAGAATGAAGCAGTGTGTTTACATATGTCACTGGAGTTGTAGGGAGGAGGTCAGGGTGACTCACAGGACACTGACATCAGAGAGCAAAGATCACCTCCTGAGTCTTGTGTCCGTTTAGCTTTTTGTGAACAGATTTTTCTTTGGAGGGTTAGGGTCAAATCCTGGACATGGTTTTTAATTTCCTTTTTGCTCCATTTCCTCCTGGAGAGCCTTCTTATCTGATCTCACTGGGTAATACCTTTAACAGAGAAACTTAGATTTGGTGTTATATTGATCGTACTGTAAAGTCCAGTTCAGTCTAGTGTGTGTGTGTGTGTGTGTGTGTGTGTGTGTGTGTGTGCTTTTATGTTAAGGGGAAGAAGAAATGCTTAATCATGTTTATTTATGGGGAATAGAAATGTGTTTGTTAGTTTTCAGTGAATTCAGAGTCATTTGCGGGTCAGAGAGGGGGATGAGGGGGATGAGGGGGAACTTGGATCCAGAAGTTTGGACTCAAAGTGTTTGGAAGCAGCCGAGCTCTGAATCTGGAACAACAAAGGGCCGTCAAAGCAGATCTGTGTTCCCTGCAGTGTCCGTTCTTCTGTCGGGGAAGAGTTTTCATTCCAGCCAAGCGTTTCAGCTGCTGACTCCGCTAATTAGAAGTCTCTCCTCTTTGATTCACGATAATTAGTAAAATCAGCCGCTGCTGCTTTGGTTTTGATAAAACTCTGCAAATATTGTGACAGCGCAGCGGTGGAGAGCAGCGGCTAAACGCTGAGCTCACAGCAGAACACCAAGGACGGCTAATTAGATTAGTTTGTCAGGTGACGAGAGAGAGAGAGTGAGGGAGAGAGAGAGAGAGAGAGAGAGAGAGAGAGAGAGAAAGAGAGAGAGAGAGAGTGAGTAAGAGAGAGAGAGAGAGAAAGAGACACAGAGAGAGAGAGAGAGAGAGAGAGAGAGAGAGAGAGAGAGAAAGAGAGAGAGAGACAGAGAGACAGAGAGAGAGAGAGAAAAGAGAGAGAGAAAGAGAGAGAGAGAGAGAGAAAAGAGAGAGGGGTCCAGTCCGGCCCACTTTCCTTCCTGTCTTCTTTTCCTTCCTTCCATTTGTCCTTCCTACCTTCCTTTTTTCCTTTCTTCCTTCCTTCCATCTGTCCTTCCTCCCTTTCTTCCTTCCTTTCTTCCTTCCATCTGTCCTTCCTACCTTCCTTTTTTCCTTTCTTCGTTCCTTCCTTCCATCTGTCCTTCCTCCCTACTGTACCTTCCTTTTTTTGCTTTCTTCGTTCCTTCGTTCCTGCCTTTCATCTGTCCTTCCTCCCTTTCTTCCTTCTGTCCTTCCTTCCATCTGTCCTTCCCTCCATCTGTCCTTCCTCCCTTTCTTCCTTCCATCTGTCCTTCCTCCTTTTCTTCCTTCTGTCCTTCCTTCCATCTGTCCTTCCTACCTTCCTTTCTTCCTTCTGTCCTTCCATCTGTCCTTCCTTCTTTCCTTCTGTATTGGTAGACCATGAGTGTTGATGCTCGGTGAAGCTAATATTAAATACTGACTTCTTCTGACAGACCTCTAGTTTCCCATGCAGCTGTCTTTACTTGCCCGCGGCTCTACTTGAATATGACATCGCCTTTGTCGGTTTATTTTTTAATAACATTACATTTTAAATATCAATGGAGCCGATCTCACTGCACAGCTGCTTCCTGTCATCCACCTGGATTGTTATTTGTTTTGTCAGACAATGATGATGATGATGATGATGATGTGATCATAAAATAACAAACAGAGCAGCATTTTTTTTGGTAATGACTGCTGCTTAGTGTTTAGTATTTATGAACTGTGATCAGATTTCACACCACCTGTGGCATCTGACTTCAGAAACAGAAACTATGTAAATGAAAAACTGAATTTCCATATGCATTAAAGCAGCGAGTCGGTGAGGTTCAAACAGACTGTCTCCCTCTGCTTCTCGACACGTAGCCTCAGACAAAGTCAGTAACAGATGAAATGCATAATTAAAAGTACATTTTATGTCAGTAGTGAATAAAAACATCCGTCTCTTGTGTGGATGTCTGCTGTTTTGTTTACCCAACCATCTCCCTCACTTTATTATTGATAGTATTATTATTCATACAGCGCTGTTACAGGTAGAGATCACTCAAAGATGCTTTATAAAGACAAATAAAATGTCAAAAAGGATTTAAATAACAACAACGATACCAGAGCAGCAGGAAAGGCCGTGTTAAGATTGGAAAAGAAATGTATTAAAAACGGATTGTCTCATTTAACCCTCCTGTCGTCCTCACGGGTCAAATTGACCCCGTCTGTTTTGACTGTTCCTTCTTTCCTTTCCTCCCTCCTACCTTCCTTCCTTCTTTCCTCCATCTTTCCTTTCCTTCCTCCTTTCCTCTTTTCCTTTCCTTCCTCCTACCTGCCTTCCTTCTTTTCTCCGTCTTTCCTTTCCTTCCTTCTTCCTTCCTTCCTTCCTCCTTTCTATCCTTCCTCCTCCTTCCTTCCTACTGTCTTCCTTCCGTCCTTCTTTCCTTCCTTCCTTCCTTCCTTCTTTCCTTCCTTCCTTCCTCCTTTCCTTCCTTCCTTCCTCCCTTCTTCCTCCTTTCCTTCCTTCTTTCTCCCTTCTTCCTCCCTTCCTTCCTCCTTTCCTTCCTTCCTTCCTACCTCATTTAACCCTCCTGTCGTCCCCACGGGTCAAATTGACCCCGTCTGTTTTGACTGTTCCTTCTCTCTTCCCTCCCTCCTACCTTCTTTCCTTCATCTTTCTTTTCCTTCCTCCTTTCCTCTTTTCCTTCCTTCCTTCTTCCTTGCTTCCTTCCTTCCTCCATTCCTTCCTCCTTTCCTTCCTTCTTCCTTCCTTCCTTCCTCCATTACTTCTTTCTTCCTCCTTTCCATCCTTCCTCCTCCTTCCTTCCTACTGTCTTCCTTCCTTCCTTCCTTCCTTCCTTCCTTCCTTCCTTCCTTCTTCCTCCCTTCTTCCTCCTTTCCTTCCTTCCTACCTTCCTTCCTTGACTCGAGGACAACAGGAGGGTTAAGATTGGAAAAGAAATGTATTAAAAATGGATTGTCTCATTTTAAAAGCATCAGCAGCTGAGCTTGAGTTAAAAGCAGCTTTAATAAGACGATCATTAAATGACCACAGGGAGAGTTTTAATGTGGATTGTGTTGCTTCATATCACAAATCAGGGTTGGTAAGATGAGAAATTCAAAAATATCTAAAAAAAATAGTATTAAAAGCAGCATCAGTTCAGTACTGATACTGATACTGATCTTTCCTTCCTTCCTTCCTTCCTTCTGTCTTTCTTTCCTTCCCTCCTTTCTTCCTTATTTCCTTTCCTTTCCTTCCTTCCTTCATTTTTACCTTCTTCCCTTTCCTCCTTCTCTCCTTCCTTCCTTCCTTCCTTCCCTCCCTTCCTTCTGTCCTTCTTTCCTTTCTTCTTTCCTTCTTCCTCCCTTCCTAACTTCCTTCCTTGACTCGAGGACAACAGGAGGGTTAAATAATGTAAATGTTTCCTGATCTCCATGGTTACCCAGATTACATGTAATATTTAGAACAATAGTATTCCATTAGCTTTATTTAATATAAAAGTTATAATGTAAGATCATGCCAAACTAGTTGATATGGTGTTAGGAAGGAAGGAAGGAAGGAAGGAAGGAAGGATGTAAGATCATGCCAAACTAGTTGACATGGTGTTTTATTGACTATTTACTGTTTTTATGGTTACACCACTTAGACATTTTTACCATAATGTAATCCAATATTCTCTCTAAATGGATTAACCCTCCTGTTGTCCTCGAGTTAAGGAAGGACGTTAGGGAGGGAGGAAGAAGGAAGGTAGGAGGGAGGGAAGAATGGAGGGAGGGAAGGAAAGGAGGAAGGAAGGAGGAAGGAGGGAGGGAGGGAGGAAGGAGGAAGGTAGGAGGGAGGGAAGAAAAAGAGGAAAGTAGGAAGTAAGGAGGGAGGGAGGAAAGAAGGACAGAAGAAAGGAAGGAAGGAAAGAAGGACAGAAAGAAGGAAGGAAGGAAGGAAGGAAGGAAATGGATTAAAAGCAGAAATTTGATGCTGGGTCCACAAAAAAGACGTTTATTTCCACATTTTAACTCTTTAAATTTGACTAAACCACATGGACACAAAAACCCTGCATCTGATTTGCTGCTGTCATAATCACCATGGCAACCAGGGAGTGTGTCCTACCTACCTAAATGTAAGCATGTAGTTTTTGGGGGCACTTGCTCAAATGACAGATAGTGTTTTTTGCTCAGGTTGACAGTGTTTCCCGTTTCATTTCCTGCACCACTATCACTCTGACTCTGACAAACTACAATATATTCACTTCACCTGGAGACTGAACACAGCAGACACAGGAGCTCGTTGTAATTGTCCTGAATCCAAGGTTCTGCTCGGAGTTTCACAAGCGAATAAAAAGCCTTCAGAAGATAAAACAACTTTTTTGTGTTTCCCCAGATTGAACACAAGATAAAACATTCCCTTTTATTTCTTTGTCTATTTTTACTCCTTTTATACTGAAATACACGGCTTCAAGCACATTGGCGAGATGTGTGTGTGTGTGTGTGTGTGTGTGTGTGTGTGTGTGTGTGCGTGTGTGTGTGTGTGTGTGTGTGCGCGTGTGTGTGTGTGTGTGGGAGTCTGTGTTTTCTTGATGAGGTAAAATGATGCCATTAACCCTCCTGTTGTCCTTGAGTCATGTTAGGAAGGGAGGGAGTAGGAAGGAAAGGAGGGAAGGGAGGAAAGGAGGGAGGAAGGAAAAGAGGCAGGGAGGAAGGAAGGAAAGAAAGAGAGAAGGAGGGAGGGAGGAAAGAAGGAAGGGAGGAAGGAAGGAACAAAGGAAGGAAGGAAGGAAAGAAGGGAGGGAGGAAGGAAGGAAGGAAAGAAGGAAGGGAGGAATGGAAAGGAGGGAGGGAGGGAGGAACAAGGAAGGAAGGAAAGGAGGGAAGGAAGGAAGGAAAGGAGGGAGGAAAGAAGGAAGGGAGGAAGGAAGGAAGGAAGGAACAAAGGAAGGAAGGAAAGAAGGAAGTAAGAAAGGGGGTTGGAGGAAGGAAGGAAGGAAGGAAAGAAGGAGGGAAGGAAGGAAGGAAGGAGCGAAGAAAGGAAGGAAGGAAGGAAGGAAGGAAAGAAGGAACAGTCAAAACAGACAGGGTCAATTTGACCCGGGAGGACGACACAAAGGTTAAACGAGTATATTTCAATTAGCTGTTCATATTTCTATCCTTCTCTTTACATTGTTTCCTCCATCACTCCATCACTGCAGGACGGAGAGAGTCTACAGTTATTATGTATTTGCTGTTTTCAGACCCAGCAGGCGACAGTAGATATAAAACACATCACAGAGCTTCCTGCATCCTGCATCCTGCCAGCACCTCATTACAGCAGACAATAAAAAAAAAAAAAGCCTCTCTCCATGGAGTCCGACGAGGCTTCAGACGGCAAACGTTTAAAGTATTGTTGACATATGGATCAGACATTGTGTTTTTTGGTAGTCAGACTCGAGCAAAATCATTTAACTGAATTTATAGTTTCACATTTACGTGTGAATCAAGTTAAACGCTGCTGAAAAAACATTCCCAAACATTTCTACTTCCTGTTCAACCACAAACACCTTCCTCTTTAACCTTCCTGTCGTCCTCCCGGGTCAAATTGACCCCGTCTGTTTTGACTGTTCCTTCCTTCCTTTCTTCCTTCCTTCCTTTCTTCCTTCCTTCCCTCCTTCCTTTCTTCACTCCTTCCTTCCTTTGTTCCTTCCTTCCTTCCTTCTGTCTATCCTCACTTCTCTCTTTCCTTCCTCCAACCCCCTTTCTTCCGTCCTTCTGTCCTTCCTTCCTCCTTCTTCTTTCCTTCCCTACTTCCTTCTTTCCTTCCTTCCTTTGTTCCTTCCTTCCTTCCTTCCTCCCTTCTTGCCTTCCTCCTTCCTTCCTCCCTTCCTTCCTCCCTCCTTTCCTTCCTTCCCTCCTCCCTTCCTTTGTTCCTGCCGTCCTTCCTCCCTTCCTTCTTTCCTTTCTCGCTCCCTCCCTTCCTCCCTCCTTTCCTTTCCTCCCTTTCTTCCTCCTTTCCTTCCTTCCTCCCTTCCCTCCTTTCCCTCCTTCCTTCCTTCCATGGAGTCCGACGAGGCTTCAGACGGCAAACGTTTAAAGTATTGTTGACATATGGATCAGACATTGTGTTTTTTGGTAGTCAGACTCGAGCAAAATCATTTAACTGAATTTATAGTTTCACATTTACGTGTGAATCAAGTTAAACGCTGCTGAAAAAACATTCCCAAACATTTCTACTTCCTGTTCAACCACAAACACCTTCCTCTTTAACCTTCCTGTCGTCCTCCCGGGTCAAATTGACCCCGTCTGTTTTGACTGTTCCTTCTTTCCTTCCTTCCTTCCTTTGTTCCTTCCTTCCTTCCTTCTGTCTATCCTCACTCCTTCTCTCTTTCCTTCCTCCAACCCCCTTTCTTCCGTCCTTCTGTCCTTCCTTCCTCCTTCTTTCCTTCCCTACTTCCTTCTTTCCTTCCTTCCTTTGTTCCTTCCTTCCTTCCTCCCTTCTTGCCTTCCTCCTTCCTTCCTCCCTTCTTGCCTTCCTCCTTCCTTCCTCCCTTCCTTCCTCCCTCCTTTCCTTCCTTCCCTCCTCCCTTCCTTTGTTCCTGCCGTCCTTCCTCCCTTCCTTCTTTCCTTTCTCGCTCCCTCCCTTCTTCCCTCCTTTCCTTTCCTCCCTTTCTTCCTCCTTTCCTTCCTTCCTCCCTTCCCTCCTTTCCTTCCTTCCATGGAGTCCGACGAGGCTTCAGACGGCAAACGTTTAAAGTATTGTTGACATATGGATCAGACATTGTGTTTTTTGGTAGTCAGACTCGAGCAAAATCATTTAAATTCTTCTTGCAGCTCCTCTTTGTGACGTACAGTACGTCCATATGTTCATCTCCTGGTTCTCTGTATGTGTTCATGCTGCTTTAGGTGCAGCTTTAAATTCAATGAGTGAGTAAATTAGCTGGATGAGCTGCAGGCGGAACATCTACTGAATTTATAGTTTCACATTTACGTGTGAATCAAGTTAAAAGCTGCTGAAAAAAACATTCCCAAACATTTCTGCTTCCTGTTCAACCACAAACACCTTCCTCTTTAACCTTCCTGTCGTCCTCCCGGGTCAAATTGACCCTGTCTGTTTTGACTGTTCCTTCCTTCCTTTCTTCCTTCCTGCCTTTCTTCACTCCTTCCTTCCTTTGTTCCTTCCTTCCTTCCTTCTGTCTATCCTCACTCCTTCTCTCTTTCCTTCCTCCAACCCCCTTTCTTCCGTCCTTCTGTCCTTCCTTCCTCCTTCTTTCCTTCCCTACTTCCTTCTTTCCTTCCTTCCTTTGTTCCTTCCTTCCTTACTCCCTTCTTGCCTTCCTCCTTCCTTCCTCCCTTCCTTCCTCCCTCCTTTCCTTCCTTCCCTCCTCCCTTCCTTTGTTCCTGCCGTCCTTCCTCCCTTCCTTCTTTCCTTTCTCGCTCCCTCCCTTCCTCCCTCCTTTCCTTTCCTCCCTTTCTTCCTCCTTTCCTTCCTTCCTTCCTTCCTTCCATGGAGTCCGACGAGGCTTCAGACGGCGTTTAACGTTTAAAGTATTGTTGACATATGGATCAGACATTGTGTTTTTTTTGGTAGTCAGACTCGAGCAAAATCATTTAACTGAATTTATAGTTTCACATTTACGTGTGAATCAAATTAAACGCTGCTGAAAAAAACATTCCCAAACATTTCTACTTCCTGTTCAACCACAAACACCTTCCTCTTTAACCTTCCTGTCGTCCTCCCGGGTCAAATTGACCCCGTCTGTTTTGACTGTTCCTTCCTTCCTTCCTTCCTTCCTTCCTTCCTTTCTTCCTTCCTTCCTTTCTTCCTTCCTTCCTTCCTTCTGTCTATCCTCACTCCTTCTCTCTTTCCTTCCTCCAACCCCCTTTCTTCCGTCCTTCTGTCCTTCCTTCCTCCTTCTTTCCTTCCCTACTTCCTTCTTTCCTTCCTTCCTTTGTTCCTTCCTTCCTTCCTCCCTTCTTTCCTTCCTCCTTCCTTCCTCCCTTCCTTCCTCCCTCCTTTCCTTCCTTCCTTCCCTCCTCCCTTCCTTTGTTCCTGCCGTCCTTCCTCCCTTCCTTCTTTCCTTTCTCGCTCCCTCCCTGCCTCCCTCCTTTCCTTTCCTCCCTTTCTTCCTCCTTTCCTTCCTTCCTCCCTTCCCTCCTTTCCTTCCTTCCTTCCTTCCATGGAGTCCGACGAGGCTTCAGACGGCAAACGTTTAAAGTATTGTTGACATATGGATCAGACATTGTTTTTTTTTTGGTAGTCAGACTCGAGCAAAATCATTTAACTGAATTTATAGTTTCACATTTACGTGTGAATCAAGTTAGACGCTGCTGAAAAAACATTTCTGCTTCCTGTTCAACCACAAACACCTTCCTCTTTAACCTTCCTGTCGTCCTCCCGGGTCAAATTGACCCCGTCTGTTTTGACTGTTCCTTCCTTCCTTTCTTCCTTCCTTCCTTTCTTCCTTCCTTCCTTACTTCTGTCTATCCTCACTCCTTCTCTCTTCCCTTCCTCCAACCCCCTTTCTTCCGTCCTTCTGTCCTTCCTTCCTCCTTCTTTCCTTCCCTACTTCCTTCTTTCCTTCCTTCCTTCCTTCCTTCCTCCCTTCTTGCCTTCCTCCTTCCTTCCTCCCGTCCTTCCTCCCTTCCTTCTTTCCTTTCTCGCTCCCTCCCTTCCTCCCTCCTTTCCTTTTCTCCCTTTCTTCCTCCTTTCCTTCCTTCCTCCCTTCCCTCCTTTCCCTCCTTCCTTCCTTCCATGGAGTCCGACGAGGCTTCAGACGGCAAACGTTTAAAGTATTGTTGACATATGGATCAGACATTGTGTTTTTTGGTAGTCAGACTCGAGCAAAATCATTTAACTGAATTTATAGTTTCACATTTACGTGTGAATCAAGTTAAACGCTGCTGAAAAAACATTCCCAAACATTTCTGCTTCCTGTTCAACCACAAACACCTTCCTCTTTAACCTTCCTGTCGTCCTCCCGGGTCAAATTGACCCTGTCTGTTTTGACTGTTCCTTCCTTCCTTCCTTCCTTCCCTCCTTCCTTTCTTCACTCCTTCTTTCCTTTGTTCCTTCCTTCCTTCCTTCTGTCTATCCTCACTCCTTCTCTCTTTCCTTCCTCCAACCCCCTTTCTTCCGTCCTTCTGTCCTTCCTTCCTCCTTCTTTCCTTCCCTACTTCCTTCTTTCCTTCCTTCCTCCCTTCTTGCCTTCCTCCTTCCTTCCTCCCTTCCTTCCTCCCTCCTTTCCTTCCTTCCCTCCTCCCTTCCTTTGTTCCTGCCGTCCTTCCTCCCTTCCTTCTTTCCTTTCTCGCTCCCTCCCTTCCTCCCTCCTTTCCTTTCCTCCCTTTCTTCCTCCTTTCCTTCCTTCCTTCCTCCCTTCCCTCCTTTCCTTCCTTCCTTCCTTCCATGGAGTCCGACGAGGCTTCAGACGGCAAACGTTTAAAGTATTGTTGACATATGGATCAGACATTGTGTTTTTTGGTAGTCAGACTCGAGCAAAATCATTTAACTGAATTTATAGTTTCACATTTACGTGTGAATCAAGTTAAACGCTGCTGAAAAAAACATTCCCAAACATTTCTACTTCCTGTTCAACCTCAAACACCTTCCTCTTTAACCTTCCTGTCGTCCTCCCGGGTCAAATTGACCCCGTCTGTTTTGACTGTTCCTTCCTTCCTTTCTTCCTTCCTTTCTTCCTTCCTTCCTTTCTTCCTTCCTTCCCTCCTTCCTTTCTTCACTCCTTCCTTCCTTTGTTCCTTCCTTCCTTCCTTCTGTCTATCCTCACTCCTTCTCTCTTTCCTTCCTTCAACCCCCTTTCTTCCTTCCTTCTGTCCTTCCTTCCTCCTTCTTTCCTGAAAAAAAACATTCCCAAACATTTCTACTTCCTGTTTAAACACAAACACCTTCCTCTTTAAGAATAATTTTACAGAGTTTATGGATTATATAGCTCTTATGTCTGTCTACTGTTTGTCTGTTATTGACAATAAAGTTTTATTCTGCTTTATTTTATTCTACTCTATTCTAACAATAACTAGGACATGCTTTATGCCACAACCAAGCAAATCACCACATACCTTCTACAGCTTGTCAATCACGTCTGTATAAACTGTCAGACTTCTAGCTCTAACCTTATGGGAGCTAGAGAGGGTTTACTTTGTGGTGTCACTGGTGTCCCCAAAACGTCTCCAAGTGGCCAAATTGTCCTGATTGCTTTTGACTCACTTCTGTGACACAGAGAAAACATACTGAAGCATTACGATGACAACCCCCCCCCCGACCCCCACCTTCATTTCAAACGTTGTTGTCAAAACATTGTTGATCATGGTTTTTGTCATTTGGTGGTTGGCTGCAGGCGTCGCCACATGTCTCAAAGTGGCCCAATTGACTCATCTTTTGTCATGTGACAAAACATAGAATACAAAAATGACAAACCACGCTGAGCTCAATTCATAACAGAGACTTTTTTTTAAAATATATTTTGGGCATTTTTTTTTTGCCTCTATTTGAAAGAACTTGGCATCGAGGCTGACAGGAAGCAGAGAGATGATCTGCAGCAAAGGTCCCTTGCCAGAATCGAAGCAGGGATGCTGCCATTATGTGGCATCCGTGGAAACCTCTCGACTACAAAGGCACCCCCCCCCCCCCCAACAGGGATTGTTTTATTTTAAATTATGTGCACCATGCCATTGCAAAAACTACAAAAAGCTGAACTATATGCAGACAAAACTACAGAATGTGTCTAGAAAAACAGATATGAAGTAAAACAAAGTCTTTAACCCCCCTAGGAAGGAAGGAAGGAAAGGAGTAGGGAGGGAGGAAAAGAGGAAGGAAGGAAGGAGGAAGGAAGGGAGGGAGGAAGGAAAGGAGTAAGGAGGGAAGGAAGGAAGGAAAGAAGCAAGGAAGGATGGAAGGAAGTGAGGAAAGAAGTATGGAAGGAGGGATAGAACAAAGGAAAAATTAAAGAAAGAGGGAGGAAGGAAGGAAGGAAGGATGGAAGGATGGAAGGAAAGTAGGGAGGGAGGAAGGAAGGAAGGAATAAAGGAAAGAAAGAAGGAAGGAAGGACGGAAGGAAAGAAGGAAGGAAGGAAGGAAAGAAGTATGGAGGAAGGAAGTTAGGACAGAAGGAAGGGAGGTAGGAAGGAAAGGAGGAAGGAGGGAGGGAGGGAGGAAGGAGGGAGGAAGGAAGGAAGGAAGGAAGGAAAGAAGCAAGGAAGGATGGAAGGAAGTGAGGAAAGAAGTATGGAAGGAGGGGAAGAACAAAGGAAAAATTAAAGAAAGAGGGAGGAAGGAAAGAAGGAAGGAAGAGTCAAAAGACATGGGGTCATTTTGACCCGGTAGGACAACAGGAGGGTGGAGGGTTAAATGATGTGTATTGAAATCAGAGGTAGAGAAAAACTACACAGGTCTAAAAAATAAATGTGCTCCAGACAGCGATAGATCCGAGGCAGTCCCAGTCCCCGTGTTGTGTTCAGGGTCCATTGTGTTCGCTCCTTTCTGTGAGTGCCAGGTGTTGAAACAGTCCTTCTGTACCTCAAAGCACAAGGGCACACCACATGACACGCAGCCAGCCACAGCTCACCGTTCCTTCTGCTTGGATCCATTCTTCTATTGAGGTACATCGGGTCCCTGTGCACAGCGCCGAGGCTTGTGTGAAGACGCCGGGTCAGAGAGTGAGGTGCTTCTCTCTTGTGAAAAGCTCGAGACGTTGACTCAGAGCCTCGATATGAAAGCTCCTGCACAAAGCTCCACATCATAGCACATTCCCTCTGATGGAAATAAAAGTCTGGTAATAATTTACCGCTCATCGGTTCTGTAAAATTAACTGAATGATTGGTTTGTGGAGAATTTGAACCCTCTTGTTGTCCTCAGGTCAATAAAGGAAGGAAGGAAGGAAGGAAGGAAGGGAGGGAGGGAGACAGGAGGAAGGAAGTAAGGAGAGAAGGAAGGGAGAGAGGAAAGAAAGGAGTAAGGAAGGAGGGGAAGGAGGGAAAGGAGTAGGGAGGGAGGAAAGGAGGAAGGAAGGAAGGGAGGAAGGAAGGAAGGAAGAGAGGAAGGAAAGGAGAGACGGAGGGAGGAAGGAAAGGAGGATGGAAGGAAAGGGGGAAGGAAGGGAGGATGGAGGGAGGGAGGAAGTAAATGAGGGAGGTAGGAAAGGAGGAAGGAGGGAAGGAAGGAAGGAAAGAAGCAAGGATGGATGGAAGGAAGTGAGGAAAGAAGTATGGAAGGAGGTGGGAACAAAGGAAAAATTAATGGGAGGAAGGAAGGAAGGAAGGAAGGAAGGAAGGAAGGAAGGAAGGAACAGTCATATTGACCCGGGAGGACGACAGGAGGGTTAACTGTCCTAATAATGTATGTGTCAATGTGGTTGAGTTTAAATTTAAAGTTAAAATGTGAAAATAAACGTATGAATAACTTACACACATCCTTTTTTGTGGACTCAGCATCAAATTTCTGCTTTTAATCCATTTAGAGAGAATATATTAGAGGATTATGGTAAAAATGTCTAAGTGGTGTAACCATAAAAACAGTAAATAGTCAATAAAACAGCATATCAACTAGTTTGGCATGATCTTACATTATAACTTTTATATTAAATAAAGATAATGGAATACTATTGTTCTAAATATTACATTTAATCTGGGTTACCATGGAGATCAGGACACATTTGACATTTTCAGGAGCAATCAGTCTTACTTTTGGCAAGATATTCTTGCATTGATCATCTTGCCAACTCTTTTTTGTCACTGACCTGTATGCCCATATTGACAAAAGTTAAAACATTTTTTAGGGGTGTCGGATATTATCGGCCGATATTTACTTAAAAATGTAATATCGGGAAGTATTGTATCAAGTTTTTATAACCGATGTTTGTTCTGTAGGCTTCAGCATTTCCGAGCCTGCATGAACGCAGCATGGGCTGTTTACCGGCGCGCCCTGGATGATGTAAAACAACAAGAAAACGCTACTCGTGGGTCGCTAACCGTTGCTAACCGTGGCTAACAAGTTCATAGCGTCCACCACCATGTACACGAACACACAAACAGAAACGAGGTTTACCTCCTCGTTGTTTTCTCTGTTATGTTTTCGGCGAGTCGCCTCTGTGACGTCAGTGTCAGAGTCTGGTGGGTCCGATCTGGGTGCTACTCTGCTGGAGACAAAACAGTTGAGAGGAGTGTGTGAGAGGACGTCCTGTTAAGGTCCCACCTCCAGAAACGGGGCTTATGTCTGTCTAAACTATCTCCAAGTGTGTCTTATGACAGCAAAGCAGCTTAATAAAGATGGCAGTGGCATATTGGCACTTTTTTCCATAACTTAAGTTGAAGTTGTTCTCTTATTTTACACAGACAGTGTTTACATGTGGAAGCCATGTTGCATTTATGTTTGCATCCAGTGGAGCTTCACAATAAAATGAGGCATAATGTGTTAATTCAACAATAGGAAATATGTTATGTTGTTATCTACCAGTTTTGGTGTAAAAAGCCTGAATATATATCGGTATCGGAAATTAAGAGTTTTCATTTCTATCTTTATATGTGATGGTAGGCTGCTTATAAGTGGCTTAAACAGGTTGCAGCTAACCTGTTGGATGTTTAGAGGCTAATAATAAAGGCATGTAAAGTGACTGTAGTGAAGTCTGAGTTAGTGTTCAGTTAAAAGCTTCAGAGAGCAGAGGAGCTTTAAGTCTGGATGTAAATCTATCTACAGATGGGGCCTGTCTTAAATTTTAGGAAGCTGAATCCAGTGGCAGGCAGCTTGACGCTTAGTGTTGATCTAATAGAGCAGTCTGTGATGATCTGAGGGGGGTTCTAGTGGGTTTATGAGGAATCAGCAATCCCGAGATGTATTTAAAACCGACTGTAAAAGTGATGGAAAGCCAACACGAGGGTTTAAGAATAGATGTGACGCGTTTTGGGTTTTATGTGAGCACCCTTTACAGCATCCTGGATGAGATGTAGAAAAGGCTGCTGAACACAAACATGAGGTATGACTCAGGTGTTTGCATGCCTGTGTGTGTGTGTGTGTGTGTGTGTGTGTGTGTGTGCTAACTGTTGGCTAGAGATGAACTAAATCCCTCTTGGCGGCCTTTGCTTGGCTTTGCTCGGCAGTAAAAGAGTGACTCAGCTCACAACAGACAACATTTGCAAGAAGCAGATCAGGTAAGAGCTTCACAACTCCACTGCTCGACAAAAGACACACACACACACACAGGCATGCACACACACACACACACACACACACACATCAAGTAGCACAGGACAGGACAAGTGTTGCAAAGTGTGTGTGTGTATGTTGTGTGAAGAGTGGCACTTCAAGCGATGGAAAAGACTTTGGTTTTTTGCAGTAAAGTCTTCATCACTCTTTTCATCTCCTCTCTGCTGATTCCTGCTTCTGTCCTCTTCGGCTTGTTTACGATGTCAGCGATGTTCAGACTTCACAGCTGCAAATTGCGACTTTTGATCTTTAGGCAGCTAAGTGTATTGTTAGTCCTGAAGCAGGTTTTCTGTAACAGCACTTGTCACTTATCTTCATGTGCTGTCTGTGCGAGGTAATCTGCTGCCGTTCACATCCTCTCCAGAAACACACAGCAAATTGACTGCTCAGCCAGCCCTTTCTTCTGCTAAAGATGGAGGCATCCAGGGAAATCAACTGGGATGGTTATTGTGGTTTCTGAAAAAAGGATTTTCTCCTTTCTGCCACATGTTCAGCTTCCCTTTACTTCTTCTGTTGCTGCTGTGTCATTTATGCTTCGGCTATTAGCTTTAACTTTAACCCTGAAAAGAAAAGACAAAAATGTGATGATTTATCTTGATGTGAGCATAGACTGTATAAAAGAACCATTTCTTTTATACAGTCTATGCTCACATCAATATACACCTCTGGTATAGATGAAACTAACAAGAAACATGAAAAAGCAGAGTTTGAAACTAAGACTCAGAAGGTTAATAGTTAAAAGCCTCCCAGCATGCATTTGGACAACAGGACATCCTATAGTGGACATATTTCCATAGACTGTATAAAAGAAATGGACGTAACATCCGTGACGTCACCCATTGGTTTGTGGACTGCTGCTCGGAAGCCAATAGTTTCTAATCTAGGCAGCGCCATCTTGAAAATTTCAGGTGCATGCTGGGAAAAATAACACGGATTCTACTTATATGGGCATGAGGCGGGGCCATGGGCGGAGCAGGGAGGTTGCTATGGTTGCGAGGGCTGGATCTCGAGGACATTGGTCAATCAACCTGTCAATCATGACGTAGCCACGCCCTAATGCATACCCTGCTTTATCACATATAAAATCAGGGAGGCCAAAATGTCCCAAATGAACATCATACTGCATTGAAGAAGGCTTTAAACTAGCGATTGAGACCATAAACACATTTTGAAAACGTTTACTGAGGTTAGAAATCAAGTGAGAAGTTGGTGAGTTCTCCATTGACTTGTATAGAGACGGTCGCCCCCTGGTGGCCTTTTGATAGAATGCAGCTCTAAGTTACTTCCATGTTGGCTTCTTTTCAGAGGAGCAGAACTCCCCGCCTGGATGTGACATTTTAACTTTCTAAAAAATGTTTGATTTGAAATTCAAAAAGTTAAAAAAATAGTTCATTCAACCTTTCCTCTTCTTCACCCTTTTAAGTTTATTCCCTGTCTACTTTGCCTTCATTTGTTTATCCTGTTGTTATTATTACAAGTACAATTAATTAATGTGCCAAGTACCATGTATATGAGATGTGCAGGTTATTCCAATCCAATCCAACTTTATGTGTTAAGCACTTTAAAACAACCAAAGTTGACCAAAGTGCTGTACAGAATAATAAATAAGAGACATAACAGCTCAATATTGGTTAATGTACAGCATGTATAAGCAGGAGTGCCACATAGCAATGTTTTCTGTCTGGCTTTTTGTTTTGGCTGTATTTATTTTGTTCATTTTTTCCACATTTGCTGGAAAATCTATAAAATAAACAGTATTATGTAACGTTGGACCATCAATATAAAATGTAAAATCTAAAGAGTAAACTCTCGGCTCTCTGAAAGCATAATCAAGGATTAATCACCAGCGTATTAAAGACTGATGAGGTGTTAATGAATGATTTGTGGCTTCAAAATTATGTACTGAGACTAATTATGAACAATATGTGACGGCTTAAAGAAACACTACCACACACATGCTCATCATGCACATAACACAACTCTTTATCTAAGTTTAAGCAGCTTAATGTCTCCATCAGATCTCAAATTTAAACTCAATATCTCATTTATTCCAATTTTTATTAATGGATCGCCCCTTGAGATGAACCATTTCGTTTTCAAGGGGGTCCAACATAAAAACATAAAACATACAGCATGCATAAGGCTCTCAATTACCAACCAACCCACACATCATTCCTGTAAACCAGGGGTGCCAAACATGCGGCCCGTGGGCCAGAACCGGCCCGCTGAGGGGAGCGATCCGGCCCAGTTTCCTTCTTCCTCTTTTCTTTCCTTCCATCTGTCCTTCCTACCTTCATTTTTTCCTTACTTCGGTCCTTCCTTCCACCTGTCCTTCCTTCTTTCCTTCTTTCCTTCCTTCCGTCTGTCTGTCTGTCCTTCCTCCATTTCTTCCTTCTGTCCTTCCTTCTTTCCATCCTTCCTTCTGTTTGTCCTTCCTAACTTCCTTTTTTCCTTACTTTGTTCCTTCCTTCCACCTGTCCTTCCTCCCTTCCTTCCTTCCTTCCTTCCATCCATCCACCTTTTTAATGGTCCGGCCCACATGAGATCTAATTGGTCTGTATGTGGCCCTTGAATGAAAATAAGTTAGCTATCAGTCTTCTTCTTCCCTTCCCTTCCTTCCTCCCTTCCTTCTGCTGGTGAATTCCTTTAAATGCTGGTCCAAATTTTTGTAATCTCAAACCTGACATGCATGAATTATGTGCAAAAAAAGAGAACCGATCCGAAAACATTCTTTTTTTACATTGGAAATCAAACATTGTGAGTTCTGTTGCAGAAGTCGCCTCAAATGTGCTTCACTGTCAGGTTGTTTTGCTTTCACCATTCTGTCCAGTTCATCTCAAACCAGCTGGATGACTGCGCTGCTTCCATGATCCGCACACTACCACCTTTGTTGTTTTCCTCTCAAGTAGTTCTGACAGTCTGGAGGTTTGTTTTGGATCATTATCTTGCTGTAGGACGGACCTCTGACCAGCTACTGTAGGTGTAGACCAGAGGATACTGCATGGCCCAGCAGGATGCTGCAGCAGCTCTCTATATCCAGCAAACGAGCCCCATACCATCATTCTTCCTTCCTCCTCCATGCTTTCATGCAGGCGGAGGGTTTGTGAGACCTGCAGGAGTTATTGGCAATAACTTTCAAGGCTTAATTTATGTCATTGCTGCAGAAAAGCTGTGAGTTGTTTACCCATTACTTAAACTCTGGAAAAATGGGAAAAATGGGTTCTTCTAAGCCCTTTAACTGGTGCTGTAATTTGAATAATACTAATGTTATCAGTTATTATGATTAAAAAGGAGATAAAGTGTGTCTTATCTCTGATGTTAGCAGCTCACTCTCCTCTTTAAAGACCTAATGGATGATCTCTGACCGATCAGACTCATATGAGGTAGTGAAAGGAAGTGCTCATTAGAACCAACTCTTCATTGCACAGCATTTTATTCCAAAAACGTAAAAGGTAAAATATTTGAAATTTTGCAAAGCTTTAAAGCTGCAGTTGTTAAGTCTTATAAAAGTAACTTTTTGTCATATTTGCTAAGACTGTCACTATGTAAAGACAACATTACATGAAACTAGTAATCTGTAAAAAAAAATAAAAATAAAACAGGGTCATTTAGCCCCGCCTACTGCTCCTACTGCAAACTACCTCAATCCACCGCGACGGGACAAAAAGACCCAATCAGAGCCAGGATTGTGTCTGATGGAGTGTCTGACAGCTGCCAATCACTGCTCATGCACACAAAACAGACAGGGTCAATTTGACCCGGGAGGACGACACGAGGGTTAAAACAACATGATCAGCAAAAGCTACAGTGTATTCCTAAATACGTAAAATACAAGAGTGATCACTGTCAAATAATAATAAAATGCTTTTATTAAGAACTGTAAGAAGATTATTTCTATGTGTGAAGACACTTGCTTGGCTTAAAGAGACCCTTATGTATAGATTCATGTTGAATGGTTGCAGCTGAGTCTCACTCAAAATAAAACCAATTCACTATCTCTGTCTTTTCTCACTTTCTAACTTCTGTGCACCTGTTTCTCCTCCCATCATCTTTCTTTATTTCTTTATTCTTTCTCTTTCTATTTTCTTCTCATGCATCCTTTCTGCTCTTTATTTTTACCTCCTGCTTTGTTCTTTGTCTCCTGTCTCCTCTGATATTCTCCGACCCCTCAACTCTCCCCCATTTACCTGTAAAATGAACAAATGAATATTTCAGAGACACGTGGTGTGTGTGTGTGTGTGTGTGTGTGTGTGTGTGTGTGTGTGTGTGTGTGTGTGTGTGTGTGTTTTGTGACCTTGTTGGGACCTTTTTCAGTGTAAACAACGACCAAAGCCCAATGTGAATGAGGCAAAGTGTCATTTTGGAGGTCCAGGTTAAGGTTTAAGGTACTGTTAGATTAGGGTTATAGAGTCCAAAATGAATGGAAGTCAATGCAATGTCCTCACAAGCATAGCTGTGCAAACTTGTGTGTGTGTGTGTGTGTGACTAATGTTTTGGTCCTCCGTGATGCCACTTGCTGCAACACGCAAGCATTCAACACAGAAAACACAAAGATGCTGCTGGCAGCTGTGGAAGGAAGGAAGGAAGGGAGGAAGAGAGAAAAGAGGAAAAGATGGAGAGGGAAAGGGGAAGAGAGAGAGAGACCAAGACACACAGAGAGAGAGAGAGAGAGAGAGAGAGAGAGAGAGAGACCAAGACACACACACACACAGAGAGAGAGAGAGAGAGAGAGGCCGACACACAGAGACACAGAGAGAGAGAGAGAGAGAGAGGCAGGGAGAGAGAGAGAGAGAGAGAGGCCGACACACAGAGACACAGAGAGAGAGAGAGAGAGAGAGAGAGAGAGAGAGAGAGAGAGAGAGAGAGAGAGAGAGAGAGAGAGAGAGAGAGAGAGAGAGAGAGAGAGGGAGAGACCAAGACCGAGAGAGAGAGAGAGGAGGCTGGAGACTTCTGTATTTGACTTTAAATATTTCATGAGGACAGCAGTTAAGTCAAGCAGATCTGTATCAGTGCTCTTTCTTCCTCTTTGTTTTCCTCCATGTCTGAGAGCTGCATCATCTATAAGAATGGATCCATAAAGCCTCTGATTTAATTTTAGGATATTTTTATTTTGAGTGACATCCTTCCATCTGACTCAGTGTGACGGAGAGGAGAGAGCAGCAGGTGGACCGACTGTCAGTCCCAGCTGTCAGTCAACACCCACATGGCAGACATCAAAGCTACTATAAATCTTCAAATGTGATAAACAAAGCAAATCATTTCCAAAAGGACCAGCAGCACACATATCAGAGGAATATAGAGATTTAGACGATAATGAGTGACTCAGTATTTTTAGAGAGGAGTTAATGCTTTGTGAAAGGGAGCCAGTTGCAGCATCTATTCTACTTTAAGATAATTCTGCTCTGGCTTCAACCTCAAGCTGTGGTATAAAAAACTGAAGAGTAGGAGAGATACAGTACCTGGAACTATAGAATACATTGTAAAGATGGTGCTCTTTGGCTAAGGGCTGAAACAGATGACGAAGGCTCCTTACCCTTAACCCTCCTGTTGTCCTCAAGTCAAGGAAGGAAGGGAGGAAGTAAAGGAAGGATGGAGGAAAGAAAGAAGGAAGGAAGTAGGACAGAGGGAAGAAGGAATGAAGGAAGTAGGAGGGAGAAAGCAAGGGAGGAAGGAAGGAAAGAAAGAAGGACAGAGGGAAGAAGGAAGGAAGGAAGGAAGGTAGGAGGGAGAAAGGAAGGGAGGAAGGTAAGGGGGAGGAAAGACAGAGAGAAGAAGGGAGGGAGGAAGGAAAGGAAGGAAGGAGGGAAGGAAAGAAGGAGGGAGGGACGAAGGAAAGGAAGGAAGGAGGGAAGGAGAGAAGGAAGGAGGGATGAAGGAAGGACAGAAGGAAGGAAGAAAGGGGGATGGAGGAAGGAAAGAAGGAAGGGAGGAAAGAGAGGAAGGAAAGAAAGAGAGAAGGAGGGAGGAAGGAAGGAAGGACAGAATGAAGGAAGTAAGGAAAGAAGGTCAGAAGGATGGGAGGAAGGAAGGAAGGAATGAAGGAAGGAGGGAAGGAAAGAAGGAACAGTCAAAACAGACGGGGTCAACTTGACCCGGGAGGACGACACGAAGGTTAAGATGAAGGCATTTTATTTGTGCCTTGGTGTTTTCCTATTCTCAAGCCGTGGTAGTTTACATATCGTCAGCACCCCTCCGCAAGAGACCCTGGCAGACACACTGCTTGAATCAGACTACACGGTCACTACATCAGACTAAGGTGACTATGACATCACCTCTGTCTGATGTAATGACATCAATCGAAGCTTGTACAAGCCTGTACAAGCACAGTTTCAGGAACCCAAACACACCTCAATCACACCCCTTCTGACTTCCTGTATAAACCAATCTAAACTTCTTCCCCCTCTTTCACTCTCACACTCTGCATTCCCCTTCCCCCCGCTCTCTCCTTCTTCCTGTTTTCTTCTCCTCTCTCATAAGATCCTAAAGGGCCTCCCCCACACCGCACTCAAAAGAGAAGTCCTCACCAATTCTGGCATTAAAATGATTAAACACATCTTGTTGATGGTGTGGGCTTGTAAAACTATAAATAAGATAAACTTTAATGTCTAGAGTGCTGCACAGAGCTATAATAATATAATACATAACATAAGCAAGGCAAGTTTATTTGTATAGCACAATTCATACACTGGGTAATTCAAAGTGCTTTACAAAAGCTGGAAACACATTATAAAAAATACAGGAGAAAAAAAAGCCTCACTTGCTCTGAGCAAAGAAAGGATCTATTAATAGAAGTTAAAAGAAACAATAAAACACAAGTAGATAAGTAAAAATGGGGATAAGAACAGATAAGTCCATGTAAAGTAAGAATAAATATGTGTTCTGAGTTTGACATACCACAGAAAAGTGTGTTGTTAACCACCCTGCCAAATTTGAATGATTAAAAAAAATCGCCAAATATATGAAATTAGGCTTCAAAGTTGTGTAAAAATCAGCCTCTTTCTCTGCTCCCAAACACTGTGGGCGTGGTCACAGAGTTCACTGAAGCCCCGCCCCCTACCACGTGCCACTTGTCAATCAAAGTCACCACCTCTACCAGAAACATGGACGCTACGTCTGAGAGCTTTCTGCTGCTAACTCAGCTGCTAGCTCGGCGGCTAACACAACGGCTAGCTCAGCGGCTAACTCAGCTGCTAGCTTGGCGGCTAACTCAGCTAACTGTAGACTGTAGTAGTAGTAGTGTGCGCTGAATGTATTTATACCTCTACAGCAGCAGGGGCGGGTTTATGCTAATCACTAAATCCTGAACACAGAAATCTTGAGACACAGTTTGTGAAGCCTAGCTCCACAATTCAAATCTAAATGGTTGAAATGCTTTTTACACCTTTTTTAGAAATACATTTATGACCTATTTAATGTGTTTAGAAGAAAATGTCTGAATTCACTTTACAGACGGTCTTTAAGAGAACGTGACAGTAAACAATAAAGTTTTTAGCCCTGATTTAAAAGAGCTGACAGTTTGAGCAGACAGCAGATCTACAGGAAGGAAGTTCAGTAACTAAATGCTGCAGAGGTGCATCAGTGCAAAAACATGCTGCAAACTGTAGCAAATGTACATGAACCACAATTAATGCTACTACTGTTATTAATATCAATGGTACTGCGTGGAAGCACAGTGCAGCACAGTAAATCCAAACCTCTCTACTTTGTTTACTGTGAGCTGTGCTATCTCAGCAGACACACAGCCAACACAAGTAGGATTTATGGATAAGTTGACATTTTATTATGCTTATCATGGGCAATGAAATCATCTCTGTTATAGGAAGGACACACACAAATGTCTGCACACACACACTTAATGAAACAAACTTTTTTTACCCCCCTCCTCCTCAGCAGCAGTGAAAGTCATTACAATGATTAGTTTGACACACAGACAAAAAAGGAGGCCACAAATGTACCAATGCTTTGACGTAATTCTGCTTATCAGTGATTCTTAAAGCTTTGCCTATAAATAGAGGGACACATTTAAAACAAATGCATGCATTAACATAGAAAAGGGCATAATTCACAAGTAACTATAGATGCAATAACACAGGACACACACACACACACACACACACACACACACACACACATATATACGTACAGCAGCCTCCGAGCAGTGAAGAGAGTAAAGTGGCGTTCCTGATTGTGTTGTATGTCATTAACCTTGGATTTATTCATGTCTGTGTTTTCACGGAGAAGACGATACAGTACAGAGGGAAGGGAAGTTTGGAAGTTTTCTCTGCAGCTTTGGTACCAAAACTTATGGGAAACTTGAATTCAGAGGTGTCAAACTCATTTTCATTGAAGGGCCACATACAGACCAATTTGATCTCATGTGGGCCGGATCATTAGAAAGATGGAGGGAAAGAAGGAAGGAAGGAAGGAAGGAAGGAAGGAAGGAAGGAAATAAGAAGGGAAGGAAGGAAAGACAGGCAAAAGGAAGAAAGGAAGGAAGGAAAGACAGATGGAAGGAAAGAAAGAAGGAAGGAAGGACAGAAGGAAGAAAGGGAGGAAGGACAGATGGAAGGAAAGAAGGAAGGAAGGAAGGACAGAAGGAAGGAAGGAAGGAAGGAAGGACAGAAGGAAGAAAGGTAGGAAAGACAAGGAAGAAAGGAAGGAAGGACAGAAGGAAGGAAGGAAGGACAGAAGGAAGAAAGGTAGGAAAGACAGAAGGAAGAAAGGGAGGAAGGACTAGAAGGAAGAAAGGTAGGAAAGACAGAAGGAAGGAAGGTAGGAAGGACAGAAGGAAGGAAGGTAGGAAAGACAGAAGGAAGGAAGGTAGGAAGGACAGATGGAAGGAAAGAAGGAAGGACAGAAGGATGAAAGGAAGGAAGGACAGAAGGAAGAAAGGTAGGAAGGACAGAAGGAAGAAAGGAAGGAAGGACAGAAGGAAGAAAGGAAGGAAAGACAGGGAAGAAAGGTAGGAAGGACAGATGGAAGGAAGGAAGGAAGGAAGGAAGGAAGGAAGGAAGGACAGAAGGAAGAAAGGTAGGAAGGACAGAAGGAAGAAAGGAAGGAAGGACAGAAGGAAGAAAGGAGAAGAACACAGGAAGGAAAGTGGGCTGGATTGCACCCCTCGGCGGGCCGGTTCTGGCCCACGGGCCGCATGTTTGACACCCCTGCTTTAATTTCTAATGCAAAAAAGAGGACGCTAAATAACAATGGAGCAAAAGAAACGAGGCACAAAAGTTTTTTCTTATTCTACAAGTGTTGCTGTAGCTTTCACCTTTGCAGACTTCTTTCTCTCTCCATGAATCTCAGAAATACGTTGAAAAGCACACAAATCCACCCTTGGTTCCTTTTTATATATTTTTAAATGCTATAATTTCCAAGGCCCTAAAACTACCCGGTTCATCTGGTTAAAGGACATCATTTCAACCAATTTTTGAAGATGTCCTCAAAGCCTGTTCTGTGCAAACACGCATTCAATGTTTATTTGAAGCTATGAGGCTTCACTAGTCTGAGTTTTATGCTTCTGTGCTCAGCTGCGGTCACACAAAGGGAGACTTTTGGAGTAAAAACACCATAACGTCGGAAGATAACCTCTTTCTTTGACCGATACAAATAGCGAAGTACTTCCTGCACTGGTGTTGAATGTTTTGCTTTGGATGTAAATTGTGAGGTCGCCTTATCTTATATAGCGTGACATTTATTTGCTTATAACCCTGAATAATGTCGTGCAAACACAGAATATATGTTCCTAATGCACTCACAAATACATGCAGACACGATGTGCGCTGACTCACTGGAGCAAAGTCAAACTTGCTGCAGGATAAATCAGCAAAGACGTGCTGCAAACACACACAATGACGAGCACTCACACTGTACACTGTGCATTTAATTCAGGCTCTTTGTGTTTGTTCTAGCAGATATAGTAACTGCTGAGAGTGAACATTTCACTAAAGCAGAAGATGCCTCTTTTCAACAGATGTCAAGCACTCAGTGGAGGATAAACACGTCGCTGCATCCAGTCAGTGGATGTAAAGTGTGAAATAAGGTTTAAAATAGGCTGTGTGAAAGGAGGTGTTATGCTGCTGAATGTGAAACAAATAACATCGTTGTTTAAAACCATGAAAAGAACAGATGCTGCTTTTTTTTCCAGAGATGACGTGAGGAAAGGGGAAGAAAAGGACAGATTGTCAGTTTTCAAGTCTGTGAGGAGCCCAAATAAACACTTTTTCTTGCCATAGTATTTCCTCCTGTTTATACTGCATTATCATAAGATGTGATGGGGTAGTTTAAAGTCCATGTAAAGTAAGAATAAATATGTGTTCTGAGTTTGACATACCACAGAAAAGTGTGTTGTTAACCACCCTGCCAAATTTGAAAGATTAAAAAAAATCGCCAAATATATGAAATTAGGCTTCAAAGTTGTGTAAAAATCAGCCTCTTTCTCTGCTCCCAAACACTGTGGGCGTGGCCGCAGAGTCCGCTGAAACCCCGCCCCCTACCAAGTGTCACCTGTCAATCAAAGTCACCACCTCTACCAGAAACATGGACGCTATGTCTGAGAGCTTTCTGCTGCTAGCCCGGTGGCTAACTCAGCTGCTAACTCGGCGGCTAACTGAACAGCTAGCTCGGTGGATAGTTCAAATGCTAGCTCGGCAGCTAACTCAGCTAACTGGCTAACTGTAGACTGTAGTAGTAGTGTGTGCTGAATGTATTTATACCTCTACAGCAGCAGGGGCGGGTTTATGCTAATCACTAAATCCTGAACACAGAAATCTTGAAACACAGTTTGTGAAGCCTAGCTCCACAATTCAAATCTAAATGGTTGAAATGCTTTTTACACCTTTTTTAGAAATACATTTATGACCCATTTAATATGTTAAGAAGAAAATGTCAGAATTCACTTTACAGAGTCTTTAATCTGTAAAAGGAAGGGAAATCATGCAGATATGTTTCAGTGTTAGTCTTTTTAGTGCTAAAGTCTCTCTTTTTGTTACTATACTTCCACCACATCTCAGCAGGGAATCACTCTCAGAGATAACACAAAGAAGGAAGCTGCATGTCTTTGATATATTGTGAAAATATATTGAGTGGATTTGTTTATTGAAACGTGATATTCGTGAGGTCCAGAGAGAGACGTGTGACCAGAAAGCAGATTATTTCTGTTCTGTGTCAAAGCTGACAATAACATCCTCCTCGTCTTTGTGGAAAAAAATAATGTCATGTCCTTGCAGCCATGACGATCCATTCAGATCTTGTGGGTGTAGAGAGTAATGGTAATGGCTTGAAATTGGAGTGCGTATAATAGCACCGTCGTGATGCATATTGTCAGGCGGCGGATTTGTCTGCTGAAAAGATATTCTGAAACCAGACAGAGTTTATTTCCTTTTATACCTCACATCCCCTACACACACAAAAAAGAAGTGTTTTCATCATTTAGTCTATAAAATACTCATCATTGGTTCCCATATACAAAGGATGCATTCATATTTCTTGTTTTGTTTGATCAATAGTCCAGTGGTTATATAGCTGTACATTGTTCATATTCTGGTGCTGTGATATTTGCTACAGTCCAGCTCAACCCTCCGTCAAACACATTATATGACATTATATTCACTGCAACTGTCCCAAAGACCTCAAACATTAGTGTGAATGTGTGGCCTGTCAGGTAAAACCAATAAAACACATATAGGGCCTGATCCTGATTTACTAAGAGTATGAAATTCTGATCTACTAAGAATAACTGTGCAAATGACAACAGGTGCAGACAGCAGTATTTAGATGAGGGTTTTATGTGTCTGGACCATAGACTGTATAAAAGAAATGGACGTAATATCCGTGACGTTACCCATTGGTTTGTGGACTGCTGCTCGGAAGCCAATAGTTTTGAATCTAGGCAGCGCCATCTTGAAAATTTCAGGTGCATGCTGGGAAAAATAAAAACACGATATGGGCATGAGGCGGGGCCATGGGCAGAGCGGGGAGGTTGCTATGGTTGCGAGGGCTGGATCTCGAGGACATTGGGCAATCAACCTGTCAATCAGGACGTAGCCACGCCCTAATGCATACCCTGCTTTATCGTCAAATATAAAATCAGGGAGGCCAAAATGTCCCAAATGAACATCATACTGCATTGAAGAAGGCTTTAAACTAGCGATTGAGACCATAAACACATTTTGAAAACGTTTACTGAGGTTAGAAATCAAGTGAGAAGTTGGTGAATTCTCCATTGACTTGTATAGAGACAGTCGCCCCCTGGTGGCCTTTTGATAGAATGCAGCTCTAAGTTACTTCCGCGTTGGCCTCATTTCAGAGGACCAGAACTCCCCACCTGGTCTGGACAAGCAGAAAGCCCACAAGCCCAAAATGTGAAAGAGGTGAACAAGCATATTGAGTAAGAGCAAAAAAATATTACCAGAGAAACGCTATATGGGAAAGTATTTGTGACTAAGAGCCTGATTTACTAAGATCCCAAATAAACAGGACTAAATTGCATGCACAGTAATTCAAAAATAACTCATATCTGTCTTATAATAGCTGAAGCCTTTGTGATTTCATATGTGAATATTTTATGGTGACGGAGCAACACTAAACTATCTCTTCTTAACACACCAGAAGCTGCTTTTGTCAAATTGTCAACATTTTGTCAAATTCTCTTGTTATCTCCAATCATGTTCTTCACACATTTCTTCTTTTATACTGATTTATGGCACACCTGCAGACTCCTGTGAACTGTGCTGCAATCCCATCATGCATCATGTTGATTTGTCTGAGGTGTAATCCCAAAGAAAACCTGGTCGTGAAGATAATTACAGATTCTTTTTTATTTTTCGTCTTACTGAGCAGAAGCAACAATTACACGAGCAACAGGTGAGATGATTTTGGTCAAATATGTAACGTCTACAAGAAACTTTCTTCCCTCCCTTCTTTCTTTCTTTCCTTCCTTCTCTCCCTCCCTCTTCTGTCCTTCCTCCTTCCTTGCCTCCTTTCCTTCCTTCTTCCTCCTTTCCTTCCTCCCTCTTCTGTCCTTCCTCTCTCTTTCTTTCCTCCCTTCCTTCTTTCTTTCTTTCTTTCCTTCCTTCCTTCCTTGCCTTCTTCCTTCCTCCCTCCTTTCCTTCCTTCCTCCCTCTTCTGTCCTTCCTCCTTCCTTGCCTCCTTTCCTTCCTCCCTCTTCCGTCCTTCCTCTCTCTTTCTTTCCTCCCTTCCTTCTTTCTTTCTTTCCTTCCTTCCTTCCTTCCTCCCTCCTTTCCTTCCTTCCTCCCTCTTCTGTCCTTCCTCTCTCTTTCCTCCTTTCCTTCCTCCCTCTTCTGTCCTTCCTCTCTCTTTCTTTCCTCCCTTCCTTCTTTCTTTCTTTCCTTCCTTCCTTCCTTCCTTGCCTTCTTCCTTCCTCCCTCCTTTCCTTCCTTCCTCCCTCTTCTGTCCTTCCTCTCTCTTTCCTCCTTTCCTTCCTCCCTCTTCTGTCCTTCCTCTCTCTTTCTTTCCTCCCTTCCTTCTTTCTTTCCTTCCTTCCTTCCTTGCCTTCTTCCCTCCTTTCCTTCCTTCCTCCCTCTTCTGTCCTTCCTCTCTCTTTCTTTCTTTCCTTCCTCCCTCCTTCCTTTCCTTCCTTCCTCCCTCTTCTGTCCTTCCTCTCTCCTTCTTCTGTCCTTCCTCTCTTTCTTTCCTCCCTTCTTTCTTTCCTTCCTTCCTTTCCTTCCTTCCTTCCTCCCTCCTCCCTCCTTTCCTTCCTTCCTCCCTCTTCTGTCCTTCCTCTCTCTTTCTTTCTTTCCTTCCTCCCTCCTTCCTTTCCTTCCTTCCTCCCTCTTCTGTCCTTCCTCTCTCTTTCTTTCCTCCCTACCTCCCTCTCTCTTTCTTTCCTCCCTTCCTTCTTTCTTCCTTTCCTTCCTTCCTTCCTTCCTTTCCTCCTTCCTTCCTTTCCTTCCTTCCTCCGTAAACAAATATCATCCATAAAGAAAGGGTGATACTTCTCTTATAGCTCTGCTGCATGTTTCTGCCTCTGTGGATTTTAATGTCTGCATTCCTTTTGATAAAGCATAAAATAATGTTAAGTTAATGTCAACCAGCTGTTATTGGAGCTGCAATCTGTACAAATCAACTCAATATAAACCATTAAAGTAAAGTAGTTAATTCTCTGTAGTTTTTGGCTCCATGCGCCACTGAGCAACTATCACTATCTGTTATGTAGCGTTGTGTATTTTGTAGCATTAGCTTAATGTATGCCAAAAGTAACATTCAGTATTAGTAAACCCTTGGTGGTTTGGTAATGGATTATAAACTAAACTAACATTGATGAAGGGTCGAATTGGGATGTTGGAGCTGTCACAACTGAAATAGGACTTGAACCCAAATGCACGACTCCAAGTACAAATTCAAAACGTGACTTTCGGTTCTCTGATAACAAGAAAAGACCAACTGGCACAGGACAAAGGGAAACGCAGACTATACACACACACACACACACACACACACACACACACACACACACACACACACACACACACACACACACACAAGGTAATGGGAAACAGGTGGAAACAATCAGTCCAGTGGAGTTTGATTTCAAAATAAAACAGGAAGTCACGAGACAGACAAAACTAAACATAACTTAACTTGGACATGACAGTTGATTCAGAGCAGCGTGAACACTTCCTTTTTATGAAGAAAAAATTATTCAGTGCAGTTTTTTTTTTTTACCTGAAATGAGAGGAGTTAGATTTCAAAATAAAACAGGAAGTCACGAGACAGACAAAACTAAACATAACGTGTCTTCTTGGACGTGACAGGAGCCTCCTCGAAAAGACGAGTTAATATTTGAACTGTGTCAGAAACACAACCCTGTTATGATAATATCAGTTATTGTTATTTATACATGCAGTAAGTACGCAGCCTGCTCGCCAGCTGTTGGGAACGCTACTTTAAAAATGACAAATCAAAGAAAGGAAATGAAAACATTCGTAAAACATTTGTATTCTCTGACACGGTTCAAATATTTCCTCGTCATTTTCACACTGCTGCTCCCCACACTTCCACATCTGCCTTTGATTCGTCTCCAACTGCCCACATCGCCCCTCGCACAGCAACACAAACAGCTGAGGCGCTGACAGAGAAGATCCTTAATCTGGAGGGAAGAGCGGAGTCTTTGAGTCTTTCTCTGTCAGGGACTGGAGGATGTTAAGTTTTTAGAAAGCACAAATTGAAAATTACTGATTCAACTAACCAAATTAATTAGTCTGAAGCAGTGGCAGCTGGGTAACGCTTGGCACCGGCGCACCGCCTCCTTCCAATTACCCAGAGAAGAAAGGCTGCCCAAACATGTTCAACATAAATTACTTATATATACACCGCTTAATATTTATGAAGTAAAAAATGATTTATTTAAAAATAGTTGCATTTGAATATTTTCTATGTGAATAATTTTATATCGTGTGTGTGAGGGACGCCGGCCAAATGAGGATTTATGTCCTTCATCGTCTGGAAAGCTGGTGACCTGAGGCTTTTCTTTGATTGGAAGCAGAGACACCGAAATGAAGAAGAATGTGGGATCACCCGTCAAATGGCTTTTTACAATTACATTCAGTCTTGTTTGTGTGTTTCTGAGCTCAGTGAGATTTTCAGTTTGTTAAAAAATAAAATTCTAGGACACACGAGTTATAATTGTCTCAATATCCTATTTTTTTTTCTGGGGGGGGGGTTTCAGACCTATTTCCAGGAGAAAAAAGAAAAAAAAAAACTCATTCTGATAAAATACAGTAAAATAAATTCCAGTATGGTGATTTCAGAAGAGGTAATCTACGGTGAAGGAAATGAAAAAATGTGTTTGAAAAGTTAGAGAGCTGTACAGTATGTGCGTAATTCTGATGAACGATTTCTTACAAACTATAAATTAACCCTCCTGTTGTCCTCGAGTTGAAGAAGGAAGGAAAGGAGGGAGGAAGGAAGGGAGGAAGAAGGAAGGAAAGAAAGGAAGGAAGGGAGGAAGAAGGAAGGAAAGAAAGGAGGGAGGAAGGAAGGGAGGAAGAAGGAAGGAAGGGAGGAAGAAGGAAGGAAATGAGGAAGGAAGGGAGGAAGAAGGAAGGAAGAAGGAAGGAAGGGAGGAAGAAGGAAGGAAAGAAAGGAGGGAGGAAGAAGGAAGGAAAGGAGGGAGGAAGGAAGGAAGGAAGGAAGGAAGGAAAGAAAGGAGGGAGGAAGAAGGAAGGAAAGGAGGAAGAAGGAAGGCAAGAAAGGAGGGAGGAAGAAGGAAGGAAAGAAAGGAGGGAGGAAGAAGGAAGGAAAGAAAGGAGGGAGGAAGAAGGAAGGAAGGATGGAAAGAAAGGAGGGAGGAAGGAAGGAAAGAAACTATAGTTTATAGTTTCATTCCTTCTTCCTCCCTTCCTTCCTCCTTTCCATCGTTCCTTGTTCCTCCCTTTCTTTCTTTCTTTCTTTCTCCCTTCCTTTCCATCCTTCCTTGTTCCTCCCTTCCTTCCTCCCTTTCCTTCTTTCTCCCTTCCTTCCTTCCTAGATAGATAGAATAGAAGATAGACACAATAAGGCAGACAAATGTCAGTCTCCGTGTATTTTGGAGCCAAATGCTGGCCTCATCATTGCCACGGGAACAGGAAATGAAGGTGTATTTGATGTGTCGACAGTGTTGCTATGGCTACGAAACACATTGTCTAAGCAGGTTTATGGGACAGATTATGACTGATAGGAATATTTAAAAATTTGGAGAAGCTCTCAGTCATTAATTCATGATGGTCGACTTAATTAAAAGCGATTCATAAGTGATTCACTCCATTAATTTAGTTATTCATGAGTCACACATTAACTCGTGATGATCTGTCCATTAGTGAATTATTAATTGATGCATATATGTTCACCAGTATTGTAAAGTGTTACCATGACGCTCAGTGATAGTAAATGGGAGAGTTTGTTAATTATTCAGTACATTCAAGTCAAGTTTTATGTGTATAGCGTTAAATCACAACTCGTCTCAAGGCTACTGACTGATGAATATAGGCCTAATAAAGGGCTGGTATCCTCTGCAGTTGAGTTAATATAGGTGATTATGATTTGTGTGTTTACAGTAGGTAATTGTCTACATGTTGATCATAGTTTCAGCTACCTTGTTCATAAAAGCTGAAGCTCAGGCGTGTGACATTAAATTCAAACATAATACAATCTCGCAGAAATTAGAAGAGTTTTGAGCCGTGTAAATTAACTTCAATTCCTGGTAAATGTCTACTATTCCCCTCCGAGCCCGTGGTGGCATGTTATCAACATCCAGGGTCTGTAGGTTGACCTACTAACCTCTGATCTGGATGATGTCATTGAAGGTCTTAGCCATGGTGAACTATAATAAGAAGGTTAGTAGGCTGCGCTTCGGTGCCCTGTGTACTCACATTATACGGATATACGCGGCGCAACACTGGAGCTAATTTCGTCCGAACGACTCCAAATGACACCAAAGTTGACTGGGTGAGTAAATGATCGTATTTTATGCTAGAAATAAAGTCCAGGTTGTAAAAAACGGTAATTATCCTTTAACTTGGAGAGATAGACAAAAATGGTCTGGTTAATTAATTCTAAAGTCTTCAGTAGCATTCAAGAGCAGCAAAATATTCCTTTAGCGTGCTGTAAATTAGGAATGAACTGCAGTCAATGAGCGGCACAGCTGTAAATACTCAGAGGGCATAGAAAAGTCTTAAAGCTGATTCATTCATTATCAATATCTCCTCCACAGTCGCCATGTTTGTTTTTGAGTGTGTTGTGGTCATGAACTTTTGACTCTGCGCTGCCCCCTGGTGGATGTATTGACTCTGTGCTGCCCCCTGGTGGATGTATTGACTCTGTGCTGCCCCCTGGTGGATGTATTGACTCTGTGCTGCCCCCTGGTGGATGTATTGACTCTGCGCTGCCCCCTGGTGGATGTATTGACTCAGCGCTGCCCCCTGGTGGATGTATTGGTTAACATCCATGACAACATAAAGGACGCATGGAAGTATGTGAGCAGTGACGGTAACATTGTTTGAAAAGGACGGATACATTTTCATACGTATGTTGAGCATAAATAGGCCTTTAAAAGATAATTACCGTTTTTTACAACCTGGACCTTATTTCTAGCATGTGAGGCCAGGAGATACGCGTCTGTATCACAACACTGGAGGATTTCCGCTCAATGATAAACCGGGCTGTGGTAGAGACGTTCGGAAATGACATCATCCAGATCAGAGGTTAATATGTTAACCTACCGCCCCCGGATATTGGTAACATGCCACCACGGTAAGGAAGGTAGAAGAAAGGAAAGAAAGGAAGGAGGGAAAGAAAGGAGGAAGGAAGGAAGGGAGGGAGGGAGGGAGGAAAGAAAGAAAGGAGGGAGGGAGGAAGGAAGGAAGGTAGAAGAAAGAAAGGAGGGAGGGAGGAAGGAAGGAGAGAAGGAAGGAAGGAACGTAGAAGAAAGAAAGGCAGGAGGGAGGGAGGGAGGAAGGAAGGAATGGAGGGAGGGAGGAAGGAAAGAGGGAGGGAGGGAGGGAGGGAGGAGAGAAGGAAGGGAGGAAGGAAGAAGAGAAGGAGAGAAGGAGGGAAAGAAGGAAGGTATGGAGGGAGGGAGGAAGGAAGGAAAGAAGGAGGGAAGGAGGAAGGAAAGAAGGAACACCACCTCGGGCTCGGAGGGGAATAGCAGTAACGTATCATAACTAAATATTGGTGACATCAACTAGTTTGGTGGCAGATGATGCGTTATATAGAGGCTGCGCTTCGGTGACCCGTGTACTCGCATTATACGGATATACGCGGCACAACACTGGAGCTGATTTCATCCGAACGACTCCAAATGACATGTGACGACTCCAATGAAATCGTATTTTATGCTAGAAATAAGGTCCAGGTTGTAAAAAACGTGCAGAAAAGACTAGAAGGTAATAAACTGTGGTCCTTTGAGTTATTCTTGTCCATGCCTCGTCAACATCCGTTACACTGATTAATTGTGCATCAATGAATTAAGATGACCCGTTGAATTAATGCGGTCCTAAACTTTAAAAAAAACACACTGAATTTGATCTGGAAGCAGATTTTTCTTCACAACCGTAACGTTTCTATAAAAAGAAAAATGTATTATGATAATGATTCTCTGCACACATAGCTGTGCATGAACTGTATGTTATATGGAAATGTTATAAATGTTCGCTTCTCGCATAGGTCCTGGATTATTAAACCAGCTTTAAGTCCGTCTCTGGGGAACCATTTTACTTTCTTCATATTCCCTCAGGTCCAGTTACATGTGTGTATAACTGCAGAGTGTGTGGCAGTAGATAATATGTTTCTCTGTGTGTGTGTGTGTGTGTGTGTGTGTGTGTGCATTTATGCCTTTTAATACGTTTCATTCTCAGGAAAAGCAAAAGCCAATTAAAGTGCTGGTGTCGACTAGCAGCCGAACAGGGGCGGGATGAGATGATGGAATAAAAACAAATCTAAAACTTCTTCAGCGTGCTCCTATCTGTCTCTTATCACCACACTCTGTTCCTTCTGTATTGTTCCGCATCAATAAGCTCCACCAAATCCCTCAGCAGCTCACTTTTTCTATTTTATTTCTTTTCAAAAACATGTAATGCTGGAAAAAAGGCCTGCATTGTCTTGACAGTGTGGACTGGAAAATGAGGAGGAAAGTAAAAGATATGTTGCCCTCTACTATCTAAGCATGTTTCTACATCCTCCTCTGAATCCCAAAGGTGTTGGATAAAAATAAAACCCCTCATGCGTTCTTGTAGGACAGTGTTTGGTTGAGACTGGAACAAGGTTTTCCAACAACTCTGCCAACCTGCTGTAACACGTCCTCTACTGTACCTGCAAGGTTGTCTGAATCCCCGAGGCCACGTAGTGAAACACAAACTCAACTCCACCTTATTTCCTCCTTCATGTTCTCACCAGAATTCACAATTACTGGGCCTCAGTCCTGCAGCTGCTGCCGGGATTCATAGCTGTAGTCCAGACATAACATGCTTATTTCATATTTTATTATGTGGTTATTTTTATACTACTATGATTTTGGATGGTCAAAGCTCCAAAACTTGAGGTGAATGTTGGTGAAACTGCTCCCTGTAAACTAAAAGTCAGGACTTACTGGGGATTTCCACCGGGAGCGTTTCAGCAGCGGAGCTCTGCGAGAGAAATCTGCCTTTTAAAATGAAGTTGCACTGTTAATACAGTAATTACGGTAGCCCAATCAAATCCCAACGAGTGCCTTTAGTCTACCGTAATTACGGTAGTAGCAGCACAATCAAATCTGAATGAGTGCCTTTAGTCTACCGTAATTACTGTAGTAGCAGCACAATCAAATCCCAACGAGTGCCTTTAGTCTACCGTAATTACTGTAGTAGCAGCACAATCAAATCTGAATGAGTGCCTTTAGTCTACCGTAATTACTGTAGTAGCAGCACAATCAAATCTGAATGAGTGCCTTTAGTCTACCGTAATTACTGTAGTAGCAGCACAATTAAATCTGAACGAGTGCCTTTAGTCTACCGTAATTACTGTAGTAGCAGCCCAACTAAACGGCCTGGTTTTGTTAACTTGCTCAAATTTAGTTGATTTGGTATTTTTCAGCTCCGGTGACCGCAGAGCAGCTGTAACGCGCTGACGGCTCCGTCAAAAATAGAGCTTTAGATCTCCACTAAATGCTTTATTTGCAAAGTTTCCTCTTGAGCCCTCCTCAGATTGTTTTCACATGGCAACAAACTTGAATTCAGCTTGATTACTGAACTGATGTTTGCATTATAAGGTACAGTATTGTTTTTTTACGGAGCCCCTCTGGTATGGTAAAAAAATAATAATAATAATAATTGTGGCCACAATATAGCTATAACGTGCCCACAAAATACTAATTAGTTGCCACGAAATGGGCAAGGCAAGGCAGTTTTATTTATATAGTGCATTTCATACACAATGGCAACTCAATGTGCTTTACATAAAACAGAAACATTAAAATATACAATTAACCCCCCCCCCCCCCCCCCATACTAACAATAAAAACAAAGTACAGAAAAATAGAAAGAGTGAAATAAAATGCTAGAATAGAGCATTAAATATAAGATTGCAGCATAAAATAATGATTAGCTTTAAAATCATTAAAAGGACATAGAGTGCAAATGAAAGATTAAAATGTAAAGTTCTTTAAAAGAGCTCAATCATCATCACAGGAGAAGAGAAATGTTTTTAACCTGGATTTAAAAATGTTCACAGTTCTGCTGGTAGTTTGTTCCAGTTGTGTAAAAGCTGCTTCATCATGTTTTAGTTTGAACTCTGGGCTCAACTATCTGACCTGAGTCAGTAGATCTCAGAGCTCTGGGCTCGACTATCCGACCTGAGTCAGTAGATCTCAGAGCTCTACTGGGTTTATATTCTACTAACATGTCATTCACTGTATAGGTGTCAGATTCAATGTTAATCAAAGTCTAGCAATGTGTTGGAAAAGATCCTGAACAAGAATGACCTTAGTAATCTCGAGCCGAAGCTTTCAACAGCATTTATAGTCTTCATCAGGAGATTCCTCCCTTTCTTCCTTCCTTCTGTCCTTCTTTCCTCCATCCTCCCTTCCTTCTTTCTTTCCTTCCATCCCTCCTTCCTTCTGGCAGTACTTCCTCCCTCCTTTCCTCCATCCTCCCTTCCTTCTTTCCTTCCTCCCTTCTTTCCTTCCTTCCACCCCTCCTTCCTTCCCGCAGTCCTTCCTCCCTCCTTTCCTCCTTTTCTCCTTCCTTTCCTTCCCTCCTGTCTTCCTTTCCTTCCTTTTTACCTTCTTTTTGTCCTTCCTTGCTTCCTTTCCTTCTTTAGATTTGTTTATTTGAGTTTTTTCTGAAACCACACCTGCAACAACAACCACAGAGGATGTGATTTGTAGACCAGTAGGTATACATACAGTGAGCTCTACTGTAACTGCATCATTAAACGCTGCGGTTCATATAACCTTTGTATTCCCTCAGCTGAGAGTCTGACACAGATCGTCATGGGCTATGTTTCCATTTCAGTTTAAACACTCCCAAAATACTCCAGGACACAGATGATACATTCCCATGAAGTCTACTGGGAATCTTGTGAAACTATAAACACAATACAACAAAATGTCTGCACTATTAACCCTTAAACAGACCTTACTAGTTATGTCATTTGCACCTCAAGTAAGGAAGGAATGAAGGAAAGAAGGAAGGAAGGAAAGGACGGAAGAAGGAAGGAAAGGAGGAAGGAAGGGAAGCAAGGGAGGAAGAAGAAAGGAAAGGAAGGAGGGAGGGAGGGAGGAAGGAAGGAAGGTAGGAAGGAAAGGAGGGAAGAAGGAAGGAAAGGATGGAGGAAGGGAAGGAAGGGAGGAAGAAGTAAGGAAAGGAAGGAGGGAGGAAGGAAGGAAGGTAGGAAGGAAAGGATGGAGGAAGGAAGGGAGGGAGGGAGGGAGGAAGAAGGAAGGAAAGGAGGGAGGAAGGAAGGAAGGACAGATGAAGGAAGGAAGAAAGGACAGAAGGAGGGAACATTTACCCTAACAGCTGAACTTAGATCTGAGGAAGGAAGGAAGGAAGGAGGGAAGGACGGACAGATGAAGGAAGGAAGGAAGGAAGGAAGGAAGGACAGATGAAGGAAGGAAGGAAGGAAGGAAGGACAGAGGAAGGACCCAGGAGGACAACAGGAAGGTTAAAGAGTCTGTATCTCCTGGTGCACGTTGTCTGTTTAAGGGTTAAACAAACCAAACATCACAACAGTATCTGGTAAATAGCTTAGCTTAGCTATCCTAGCAGTGCAGCCAATATCATGAAAACACAATTAACCAAATGAGAACAGTAAGCAGCAGCAAAATATAGAGCTAACTTAGCTTAGCAACACAATTAGCATCTCAGCAGTCTCAGTATCCACATAAACTCTAAACTGCTTCACAACTTTATGTTACTGGATGAATAATACTCACAGACGTTGCCTCAGCAAAGAGGGAGGAAGAATAGCCAAGTGACTGAAGAGCTGATGACTGTGCTCACACAACTGTAGCTGATGGCCGCATGGTGAATTTACTTCCTGTCTGTCTCCCAGCATGCACTGCTTCTATGTTGCTATGGTTATAAAAATAAACAAATCAGGACAGAATTGTGCTTTCTAGAAACAAACACATCTTCTAGGGGCGTAACAGATGATGCTACTTTCAAAGGAGATGATCAGTGAAAAAGGCTTTTAAAGATGATTTCAAGCTGAAACTGAACAGAATTTGGTCCGGACTATTGCAGGTTCTAGAGAAGGTGCGCTTCATTTGCTTACCCAGCTGTCCAGGAATGATATTAATATTATTAATTAGTATTTCGTGCGCATGTTATACCTATTTAGTGGCCACAATTTTATTTTTATTTTTTTTACCATGATACCAGAGAGGCTCCGTAGTTTTTGAACTTTCTTGCTTTTTTGTCTGAGGTGTGACAGTGGAAGAGAGTTAGAGTTAGCCATGTGATGATATATTTCAATATAGTGGAAATGTTTTGATTAATATTGATATTGATAAACACACACTATCTTTTTATTGGTTTTTGTTCCATTTTACTCAGGCATAGTTCGGTCACCTATAGAGGGGCCTAAGCTCACATGTTCCCCATAGGAGTCAGTTTGATTCTCCAATCCACAGAGTAACAGCCCGTATGCGTTCATGAAGAAGGTAAGTTGAATTTCTTCGTCCTTTGAGGGATAATTTGTATATTTCATATTTCATTAGCATGTTAGATTAGCATTACGAGCTAAGTTAGCTTAGCATTACGAGCTAAGTTAGATTACCATCAAAGATGTCCATTTATTAGCCTTTGGTGATGGGTTGGCTGTGTGTTGCATACACAGGCCTGTATGGATGGATGGATGGATGGATGGATAGATAGATAGATAGATAGATAGATAGATAGATAGATAGATAGATAGATAGATAGATAGATAGATAGATTATTTATTTGTCCTTTCGGAAAATTGTTCTGTGCCGTTTTCAGTGCATCTGATACAAGTGCAAAGACATTACAATAAACAAGAACACAATAGACAAACCATACACCCACCCTCCCAGGACAAAAAGACAAGTTGACAATAGGACAAAAAACTCAACTTAAATACAGTACAATACTAAAGTGCAGTTATTCAGTACTAAAGTGCAATGTGCTATTCAGTCTTAGTTGTCTTATTTAACATGGATATGCTGGTAGGTATGAATGGAATGAAGGCATCCTGAGCCTCCTACCTGAGGGCAACAACTCATATGTTTGATGTAAAGGGTGTAAGAGATCCTCACATATATTATTTGCCTTCTTTACCACCCTTGTTTCAACAGTCATGGCCATGCTATTTAGTGGCTGGCAAGCAATCTTGCTGGCCATGTTGACTATCCTGTGAAGCTTATTTTTATTTGCAATAGACAGAGAGAAGTACCAGGCCACAGAACAGAAACATAAAATGCACTCCACAAAAGAATGGTAAAAGACCCGCATCATATCCCTATCTACTTTCATATTACTATGCTGCTAAGTGCCCTATATTTCTGTTATTCCTGTCATATTTCTGTGGTGTTTAGAGTAGTTCAGCCTAAATAAAGTCATATACATATAAACATATACCTGCCTACCGTGTCCTTATCGACACCCTACGGGAGATAGTCCTCCCTTCATCCTTCCTTTCATCCCTTCCTTCCTCCTTTCCTTCCTTCCTTCTGTCTGTCCTTCCTCCCTTTCTTCCTCCCTCCTTTCCTTCCTTCTTCCTCACTCCTTTCCTTCCTTCTTCCTTCCTTCCTTCCTCCTTTCCTTCTGTCTGTCCTTCCTCCCTCCCTCCTCCTTTCTTTTTTTCCTTCCCTCATTCCTTCCTCCCTTCCTTCCTCCTTTCCTTCCTCCCTTGACTCGAGGACAACAGGAGAGTTTTGACCCTGAGCATCTTCCTAAGTGCTGACTCAGCAGAATGCGTCACACAGCTGGAGTGTGTTAAGTGCGTGCTGCTGTACATTAGCGGCTCGTCCCAGTGCTGTCACACTACATCGTGGTTGCTGTGTTCTTCCTCCGAACCCTGCTGCGGGTTTAAAGCCACATCTCTGAGTCCTTAATGCAGAGGAGTCGTCCTCCCGGGTCAAATTGACCCCGTCTGTTTTGACTATTCCTTCCTTCTTCCCTTTCTCTTTTCCTCCCCCCCCTCCCTTCTTTCCTTCCCTCCTTCCTTTCTTCCTTCCTTCCCTCTTTCATTCCCTCCTTCCTTCCTTCCTGCCCTTCTTCCTTCCTTCTCTCCTCTTTCCTTCCTTCCTCTTTTCCTTTCTCCCTCCCTCCCTCCTTCCTTCCTTTTTTCCTCCCTCTGTCCTACCTTCCTTCCTTCCTTTCCTTCCTCCCTCCCTCCTTCTTTCTTTCTTTCCTTCCTTCCTCCCTTCATCCTTCCTTTCATCCCTTCTTTTCTTCCTTCCTTCTGTCTGTCCTTTCTTCCTCCCCTTCCTTCTTCCTCACTCCTTTCCTTCCTTCTTCCTCCCTTCCTTCCTTCCTTCCTCTTTTCCTTCTGTCTGTCCTTCCTCCCTCCCTCCTCCTTTCTTTCTTTCCTTCCTTCCTCCCTTCATCCTTCCTTCCTCCTTTCCTTCCTTCCTTCTGTCTGTCCTTCCTCCCTTTCTTCCTCCCTCCTTTCCTTCCTTCCTCCTTTCCTTCTGTCTATCATTCCTCCCTCCCTCCCTTCATCCTTCCTTCCTTCCTTCCTTCCACCTTTCCTTCCTTCCTTGACTCGAGGACAACAGGAGGGTTATGTATTTAGTTACTTTCCTGTAGAGTTTTGACCCTGAGCATCTTCCTAAGTGCTGACTCAGCAGAACGCGTCACACAGCTGGAGTGTGTTAAGTGCGTGCTGCTGTACATTAGCGGCTCGTCCCGGTGCTGTCACACTACATCGTGGTTGCTGTGTTCTTCCTCCGAACCCTGCTGCGGGTTTAAAGCCACATCTCCGAGTCCTTAATGCAGAGGAGATGTTAGAAACTGTCTGAGTGTAAAAGCTCCTGTGAGGCTTTACACAAACTTCTCCTTGATTGTCCCTGTACTGTCACGCTTAATAATTCAACTACAGAGCTGAAATATAAAATTAAAAAAAAAACACATATATAGCTCTTCTGTCTCACGCTCTTTTATTACTTTTAGGTTTCTCTCTAACACTCCTGAAGGTTGTGGTGCTTTTATTTGAGGATAAATAATTTGACTGTCTTGATTCAGAGCTGCTGAACATTTATTCTTTTACCCGAACATCACATCACATCTGCTCCGGTTTGATTCTTCTGACAACATAGAGCTCATGAATTATTCAGCAGCTGACTCTTAAAAGTTTGGTGCCACAGCTTTTTATGAATGCGTCACCATCCATCTATCTATCTATCTATCCATCTATCCATCTATCTATCTATCTATCTATCTATAGTATCTATCTATCTATCGTCTATCTATCTATCTATCTATCTATCTATCTATCTATCTATCTATCTATAGTATCTATCCATCCATCCATCCATCTATCGTCTATCCATCTATCTATCTATCTATCTATCCATCTATCTATCTATCTATCTATCCATCCATCTATCTATCTATCTATCCATCTATCTATCTATCTATAGTATCTATCCATCCATCCATCCATCTATCGTCTATCCATCTATCTATCTATCTATCTATCCATCTATCTATCTATCTATCTATCCATCTATCTATCTATCTATCTATCCATCTATCTATCTATCTATCTATCCATCCATCTATCTATCTATCCATCTATCTATCTATCTATCTATCCCTCTATCTATCTATCCCTCTATCTATCTATCTATCCATCTATCTATCCATCTATCTATCCATCTATCCATCTATCCATCTATCCATCTATCTATCCATCTATCCATCTATCCATCTATCCATCCATCTATCTATCTATCCATCTATCTATCCATCTATCTATCCATCTATCCATCTATCCATCTATCCATCTATCTATCCATCTATCCATCTATCCATCTATCTATCTATCTATCTATCCATCTATCCCTCTATCTCTCTATCTCTCTATCTATCTATCTATCTATCTATCTATCTATCTATCTATCTATCCATCTATCCATCTATCCATCTATCCATCTATCTATCTATCTATCTATCTATCTATCTATCTATCTATCTATCTATCCATAGATCTATCTATCTATCTATCCATCTATAGTATCTATCTGTTTCTTTTGTCTTTTAATCTATATTTGACACCTAGTTTTAGTCCAGCTTTTATTTTGTCTTTTTAATCTATGTTAACCTATTTTTTTACCCTAACTTTCAATAAACATTTCTCTTTTATCTCTTATTTTACTTATTTATTTACTTATTTTTTGCTCATCTTTTGCTCTAAAATGTCATCATTCTTATCATTCCAATCATTCTCTTATTATTATATCTTGTGTGCATTGGTCTTAATTTTTGTCTTTTAATTTGTTGTTTATTTTTTTTATTCCTTTTTCTTTATGTCTTATTATCAACATGTCAGTCAAAGCACTTTTGACTGCAATAGCCTTTATGAAAGCTGCTATATAAATAAAGTTTAATGATATCTATCTATCTATCTATCTATCGAGTTGTGACTGGACTGAAGGCTAAAGCTTCCTCTGTTATGTTATATTATGTAATGTAATGTTATATTATGTAATGTAATGTTATATTATGTAATGTAATGTAATATAATGTAATGTAATGTTATATTATGTAATGTAATGTTATATTATGTAATGTAATATAATGTAATGTAATGTTATATTATGTAATATTATGTAATGTAATGTAATATTATGTAATGTAATGTTATATTATGTAATGTAATGTTATATTATGTAATGTAATGTAATGTTATATTATGTAATGTAATGTTATATTATGTAATGTAATGTAATGTTATATTATGTAATGTAATGTTATATTATGTAATGTAATGTTATATTATGTAATGTAATGTAATGTTATATTATGTAATGTAATGTAATGTAATGTAATGTACAGTAAAGGGGAATATGCAGCCGGCTGGTCGTTGGCCTGTTTGAAGCAGAACCAACATGAAGCCTGGAGGGACTGATTTAGCCGTAACGACCTGCCTGCTGTACGTTAGCTGCTTTATTACACGGCTGTTTAGAAACACATTCATCATTTATTACTTAAGCTTAAAGTCAGACACGAGTTTCACTATAAACGGACCACAGTGTGTTGCAACTCCTAGAAATGTAGTGTTTTGTTTCGTGCTGTTTAAAATCAATGAAAAGATTTGAAGTCCATTTATATCCAGAGCTGTGTGATTCAGAGAGAACAGACAGCAGCTGGGTGCTAAATGTGGTTCTTCACTGCTTTTAACATGTTGCTGTTGGTGTTCCTTCCTTCCTCTGTCCTTCTTTCCTTCCTTCCTCCCTCCCTCCCTCCTACCTTCCTTCTTTCCTCCACCCTTCCTTCCTTTTTCCTCCGTCCTACCTTCCTTCCTTTCCTTCTTTCCTTCCTTCCTCTGTCCTTCGTTCCTTCCTTCCTTCCCCTATTCATTTCTCCCTCCCTCCCTCCCTCCTACCTTCCTTCTTTCCTCCACCCTTCCTTCCTTTTTCCTCCGTCCTACCTTCCTTCCTTTCCTTCTTCCCTTCCTTCCTCTGTCCTTCGTTCCTTCCTTCCTCCCTTCCCCTATTCCTTTTTCTCTCCCTCCTACCTTCCTTCTTTCCTCCGCCCTTCCTTCCTTCCTTCCTTCCTTTTTCCTCCGTCCTTCCTTCCTTTCCTTCCTTCCTCTATCCTTCGTTCCTTCCTTCCTTCCTTCCCCTATTCCTTTCTCTCTCCCTCCTACCTTCCTTCTTTCCTCCGTCCTTCCTTCTTTTTTTCTCCGTCCTTCCTTCCTTTCCTTCACTACTTTTTACATGTTGGAGTTGTTTCAGGTTTGTTTTAGTTGCCACGACATTAATGAAAGAGTTTAAATCCACAGGTTGATGTGCAAAGTTACAAACCTCTCAACCGTACAGTTTCCTTAATAAACTGAAGAAATGAAAAATAGCTGCAGACAAAATCATCAGATCTGTGTGATTTAATGAGGAGACTGTAACAAACAGAAATGTCATGTTTCTCTCATGACTGGAAAATTAGCTCCACCAGCGGATTGTCTTTAACCTAATACTCCTAATATTTGTGTGGATGTACAGTGGCCCTGAAGGGCAAACGACAACGACAAAAAGAAAAACACAACAGCAGACTTTTTTTAATCTTATTACATTTATAAGAACAAATGTCACAGCAAAAAGTTAGATTCAATATGTAAAACCTCTGGATTGAACCTTCCTGTCGTCTTCCCGGGTCAAATGGACCCCGTCTGTTTTGACTGTTCCTTATTTCCTCCCTTCCTTCCTCCCATCCTTCCTTCCTCGTTCATTTCTCCCTCCTACCTTCCTTCCTTCTTTCCTCTGTCCTTCCTTCCTTCCTCTGTCCTTTCCTTCCTTCCTCTGTCCTTTCCTTCCTTCCTCCCTTCCCCTATTCCTTTCTCCCTCCCTCCTACCTTCTTTCCTTCCTTCTTTCCTCCGTCCTTTCGTTCTTCCTTCCTTCCTCCCTTCCCCTTATTCCTTTCTCCCTCCCTCCCTCCTACCTTCCTTCTTTCCTCCGTCCTCCCTTCCCCTATTCCTTTCTCCCTCCCTCCTACCTTCCTTCCTTCTTTCCTCCGTCCTTCCCTTCTTTCCCTCCCTCCCTCCTTTCCTCTGTCCTCCCTCCCTTCCGTCCTTGACTCGAAGACAACAGGAAGGTTGAGTTACACCATGGCTGTTCTTCTGCTGCTATCCTCATGAAAAACTAAAGTTATGATGAGGAAGTTCTCTTTTTGTTAATCATGGCCTCACGGAGCCGTTATAGCGAGGCTGTAGAATAAAGAGTTGTGCGTATTCATTTTTCTGAGTAATCAAAGCGTCTGGATGAGCGGAGACTGTCAGAGGTGGACACGTGGCCCATCAGAAGCATCTGAGTGCTGTGAACTCCACACACCCTCGACGCCCGTTAATGGATTTATAACGAGTATGGGAAAAAAAAAGGGACAAACACTTTTAGCCCGAGAGCAAGTGGAAAACACACAGGCTGGGAACATTTTTTACGGAAGGTCACGGCTTGATCACAGCCTTGGAAAATATCGCTGATGTTATCTTTTCATCTTCTGAGAAGGAAATAACTGGTCGTGACAAGACTGAAAGAAAGAGAGAAGAGAGAGAGAGAGAGAGAGAGAGAGAGAGAGAGAGAGAGAGAGAGGAGAAAAGAGAGAGCGGGGGAGAGAGAGAGGGAGGAGAAGAGAGAGAGCGGGGGAGAGAGAGGGAGAAGAGAGAGAGAGGGAAGAGGGAGTAGAAGAGAGAGAGAGAGAGGGAGGAAGAAGGAAGAAGAGAGGGAGGAGAAAAGAGAGAGAGAGAGAGAGGGAGGAAGAGAGAGGAGAAGAGAAAGATGAAGGAGAAGAGTGAGAGTGAGAGAGGGAGGAGAAGAGCGAGAGAGGGATGAGAAAAGAGAGAGAGAGAGAAAGAGAGGAGAAGAGAGAGGGAGAGAGAGAGTAGAAGAGAGAGGAAGAAGGGAGAGAGAGAAAGAGAGAGATGGAGACAGGGAGAGAGAGAGAGAGAGGAGAAGAGAGGGGGGAGAGAGAGAGAGGAAAAAGGGAGCAAGGAAGAAGGAAGGAGGGATGGAGGTGAAGAGTGAGAGGAGTAGAGAGAGAGAGAGAGGAGGGGAGAGAGAGAGAGAGAGAGGAAGAAGGAAGAAGGGATGGAGTGGAGGTTAGAATTACCAACACCAGTGCAAAGAGCCGTTTGATGTTGAGCTGCTGTGATACATTATTGATGTGGAGCCTGTTAAATAAGGCCAGCGCTCATCTGATTACAAATCTCATCAGAGCTTTACAAAATATGCTTTAATAACCAAAATCCATCAACATAATCGCTACGTAAAGAGATTGATCACTGTCATCACACAAAGTATACAGCGGACCCCAACACTACCGTTACCGTGGGCGACGGATTTAGACTCTCTGTGTGTTTCTCTTTATACTCATGCTGTGAATTCATTTATTACATCACGAGGAATGACATCATGAGTCACCATTACCAATAAATACAATACATATTCCTTCCTTCCTCCCTTCATCCCTCCTTCCCTTCCTTCCTTCCTCCCTTCCTTCCTTAATCCTCCCTTCCTTCCTCCCTTCCTTCCTTCCTTCTGTCTGTCCTTCCTCCCTTCCTCCTTCTTTCTTTCTTTCCTTCCCTCCTTCCTTCCTTACCTTCATCCTTCCTCCTTTCCTTCCTCCTTTCCTTCCTTCCTTCATTCTGTCTGTCCTTCCTCCCTCTTCTTTCTTTCTTTCTTTCTTTCCTTCCTGGAAAGACCCATGACTGGGTCATATGTTACTAAACCTAATATTATATATCTGAGAGCAGCTGGAAAGTGTTATTTTACAGGTCTTTTCATTTTAGAGATATTTAATAATTTATTTTTGGACATTTTGGTACAAATTATAAGAAAAAATAGGGGGAAAAATTGGTTTGGATGGTACATTACAAATAAATACAATATATATCACTGGGTCATATGTTACTAAACCTAATATTATATATCTTAGAGCAGCTGGAAGTGTTGGTAGCTTTTATTTTACAGGTTTATTCATTTTATAGTGATTTCAATGGGAATTTGCAGATATTTAATAATTTATTTTAGGACATTTTGCATAGAAGTTGCTGCAATTTGGTACAAATTATAAGAAAAAATAGGGGAAAAAAGTGTTAAATTGGTTTGGATGGTATGAATATGAGTATATTTGAAGTTCATACATAGTTATTAAATTGCATAAATTCTTAATAAATTAGATTTAATTATTTAACTGAAAGAAAATACTTAGTTTTCAGTGCGTCAAATAATATATTAGCATTCCCTAAAAAGCAGCTGCTGTGTAATTATTAATTCTCAGGACATTTCTTTGAAAGGGGATAATGTGATTTAGTAGCATTTGTGCTGATTGTTGATAGAGTTTTTAGGAAATGTAATATGCTTATTTATTGTTGAATATCAGGCGGGGAGCTCCGGTCCTCTGAAATGAGGCCAACGCAGAAGTAACTTAGAGCTGCATTCTATCAAAAGGCCACCAGGGGGCGACCGTCTCTATACAAGTCAATGGAGAATTCACCAACTTCTCACTTGATTTCTAACCTCAGTAAACGTTTTCAAAATGTGTTTATGGTCTCAATCGCTAGTTTAAAGCCTTCTTCAATGCAGTATGATGTTCATTTGGGACATTTTGGCCTCCCTGATTTTATATGTGACGATAAAGCAGGGTATGCATTAGGGCGTGGCTACGTCCTGATTGACAGGTTGATTGACCAATGTCCTCGAGATCCAGCCCTCGCAACCATAGCAACCTCCCCGCTCCGCCCATGGCCCCACCTCATGCCCATATAAGTAGAATCCGTGTTTGTATTTTTCCCAGCATGCACCTGAAATTTTCAAGATGGCGCTGCCTAGATTAGAAACTATTGGCTTCCGAGCAGCAGTCCACAAACCAATGGGTGACGTCACGGATGTTACGTCCATTTCTTTTATACAGTCTATGGTTAATACACAAGGAAATTCAAGTATTTCCAGTTAAATAATTGTCAATAATCTAATGTTTTCAGATTTTTTTTGCAAATTAACTACATATAGGATGACGTAATTTGGTAATGTTTGTGTTTTCATTTAAAGAATAGTCAATAATCTAATTTATTCACATATGACCCTTAATACAATGACTCAGCGCTTAACAACTAAACCAACTTAACACTTTTTCTGTTTTTTTTTTCTTTCACCAGCTTCTCTGTAATATATTGAATTAAATATTTCCCACTAAAGATGCATCAGCTCAGAATGAAGACACAAAGCGTAAGTGGATAAGCTGAAGCTGTTTGGCTTTGTGAAGGATAAATCTCACAGGCTCGGTAATCGTGCCTTTGATTTATAATTACAGTTTCACACACATTTTATTCATGTAAGGAATGTAATGAATCAGACCTTGCCATGATAAGTGTCAGCGGCATCATTTCCAAAAATGTGTCTGTACTTTCCAATGATAGCCTGATGAATGAAAGCCATTGAAATGTGTGAATTACAGCTGCGGCTTACATTAGTGAGGCAGGAAGTGTGATGTAGTGCTTTGGCAGCTTTAGAGGCGACCAGCACTTAATACCAGCGAGTAAGTAATGACGCTCATTTCTGTGACAGATGTAAATGTTTTCAGCGTGTCTTATTGTGAGGCCACTGAACACTTTGCACCACTCAACCCTCCTTCTGAATCCTTTTCTTCTGTCTATTCGCTGTATTTTGCACATTGGGATCAGTTTACTTGTCAGTTTGTTTGCTACTCGGACCGTGAGGACAGATGAATAATGTCTAATGTGGCTCTCTGGAGGAGCTTTGTCACGTCTGAGGAAATAAGCAGCGATGATGTCATCAGTACAGAGTAATGGAGTAAAATGTGTTCGGCTACTTTTGTCCTTTCCGGTAACACCCATAGACTGTATAAAAGAAATGGACATAACATCCGTGATGTCACCCATTGGTTTGTGGACTGCTGCTCGGAAGCCAATAGTTTCGAATCTAGGCAGCGCCATCTTGAAAATTTCAGGTGCATGCTGGGAAAAATAAAAAGGTTTGAGGTGGACACACACATCCAGAAAAAGCAAAAAAGCAGGAACCAAACAACAAATGTGTGCTAACCCTAATATAACCCTAACCCTTCTTCAGACTGTCTGAGCTCCAAATGTCACACTGGTGTTATCCTAATAAATCTACATTGAGAGCTGCAGTTTGCACTTCTTGCTATCTTGCTTGCACTCATACTGATAAACCTACAGAGGATTATCAGTGACTTTGCTGCTGTCCTTGGCATAATGGAGGTTTATAGAGAGTTTCAGCCAGGTGGGGAGGTCCAGTCCTCTGAAATGAGGCCAACGCGGAAGTAACTTAGAGCTGCATTCTATCAAAAGGCCACCAGGGGGCGACCGTCTCTATACAAGTCAATGGAGAATTCACCAACTTCTCACTTGATTTCTAACCTCAGTAAACGTTTTCAAAATGTGTTTATGGTCTCAATCGCTAGTTTAAAGCCTTCTTCAATGCAGTATGATGTTCATTTGGGACATTTTGGCCTCCCTGATTTTATATGTGACGATAAAGCAGGGTATGCATTAGGGCGTGGCTACGTCCTGATTGACAGGTTGATTGACCAATGTCCTCGAGATCCAGCCCTCGCAACCATAGCAACCTCCCCGCTCCGCCCATGGCCCCGCCTCATGCCCATATAAGTAGAATCCGTGTTTTTATTTTTCCCAGCATGCACCTGAAATTTTCAAGATGGTGCTGCCCAGATTCGAAACTATTGTCTTCCGAGCAGCAGTCCACAAACCAATGGGTGACGTCACGGATGTTACGTCCATTTCTTTTACACAGTCTACGGTGACAATAAGAAATAAAAAAAGCTGTAGGAGAGCCACAGCTGTAGTCAGCGCAGCGCTCAGCATCACTCTGGAAACACGGATGAGCGGAAAACACAAAGGAAATTTCCCACTGTGACCTTTCAGAGCTTCACACACACACATCAGGCTTATCTTGGCTCAGGCTTGAAGTCCGGGGCATTTACGACAGAACAGATGATATCTAGCTGCATTATGTTGTAAGTATTGCTAGTGAACAATAAGTCAGGATATTTTAGTCTCCGCTGCATCGATTATAACCATTCTCCTTTAATCCCTCATGATTAGTGAATATCAGCTGGTCTAATCAGCTGTTAAGCTTCTTTTATTGATTTTTTTCCCTCCACAGTTTTTGTCCTCTTATTCTGTCTTTTCTTCTTCTTCTGTCTTTTCTTCTTCTTCTTCTTTCTCTATGATGAGATAAATGTTAAATCGCTTTTTAAACTTCGTGTCGTCCTCCTGGGTCAAATTGACCCGTCTGTTTTCACTTTTCCTTCCTTCTTTCCTTCCTTCCTTCCTCCTTCTCTCTTTCTTTCCTCCCAATTACATTCCTCCCTTCCTTCTGTCCTCTGTCCTTCCTTCCCTCCCTCCTTTCCTTTCTTCCTTCTTCCTCCCTTTCTTCCTTCTTCCTCCCTCCCTCCTTCCCTTCCTTCCTTCCTCCCTTCCACCCTTCCTTCCTTTCCTTCCTTCCTCCCTTCCACCCTTCCTTCCTTCTTTCCTTCCTGCCTTCCTTCCTTCTTCCTCCCTCCCTCCTTTCCTTCCTCCCTTCCTTCCTTGACTCGAGGACAACAGGAGGGTTAAAAGATTCTTTTTTTTTTCTTTTTACACATCTTATTATCTTTGTTCCTTCCTCCTACTCGCTCTTCAGTCTCTTCTTTTTTTCCGTCGTGCATGAAAATGTAAATGTTCTTTTAATGTCAAGAGTCCTTTTTCCTCCTCTCTTCTTTCATGTTTATGGTATTTTAATGTCAACTTCTCCTCACGTATGAACATGTACACGCTCTCTCTGATGTTTTAAAGCAAACCTCTCACTTTCTGTTGTCTTCTATTTTCATCTGATCTCTTCCTCCCCTTTTCCTTTCTTCTCCTGTCCTTTAATTACCCTTTTTTCCCTTTCCCCCCTCCTGTTTTCCTGTACCTCAGCTCTCCTCATCTCTTCTTCTCCATGACTCATTTATCACTTCACCCCTTCCACCTCCAACCTCCTGCTCCCTCTTGTTTACCTCACTCGTCTTCCTACGCTCTCCTCTTTTACGATCCTCCTCCCGCTTTTCCCTTTATATTTATCTCTGTGTGAATCCATCTCATTTTCTCCTCCTCCTTCTTATTGCTGCTCTTTCTTTTTTGTCTCTGCCCTTTCTTCATCATCTCAACTCCCCATGACTGAAAATGGACAACTTTCCACTTCAAGGTTCAGTTAATTATCCTGACTAACGAGGGCGAGACCAAGAAACCCTGAGAGCTGGAGAAGTTTGATTAGTGTGTGTGTGTGTGTGTGTGTGTGTGTGTGTGTGTGTGTGTGTGTGTGTGTGTGTGCGCGTGTGTGTGTGCGTGAATATATTGTGTATATATATATATATAATATATATATATAAAACTGCTGTGTGCTTAAGTTTTAATTGTGTATTAGGGGTTGTATGTGCATGAATGTGTGTGTGTGCGTGAATATATGTGTGTGTGTAGCTGTGTATTTGCAGTGGGGTATTGTGTTGCTACACGTGTGTGAAGAACTGCTGTGTGCTTAAATTTTAAGTGTGTATAAATAGGAGAGAGAGAGAGAGAGAGAGAGAGAGAGAGAGAGAGAGAGAGAGAGAGAGAGAGAGAGAGAGAGAGAGAGATCCCTCCTTCCTTTTTCCTCTCTCCTTCTCTCTCCCTCGCTCCCTCTCTTCTCCTCTCCCCTCTCTCTTTCTCTTTTTGTAAACTTCTAAGTTTACAAAGATAGAAATAAAATGAAACTTTCTTTTTAAATTTTGTGCAGTTGATACAAATTTTGATAGATGCAAATGTACAAAATTTGATCAAAAATCAGCATTCAAACATGTTGTATAGTATTCTTCATATTCTATAAAATCTTCTCCTGGACCATAAAATAATGATTGTGAATGTCTTTTATCCATCCGATTAATAAAAAAAAGGATTAAACAAGCGACAGGGCCCAGGTGTGCTGAGTTACTGTAATCAGCCTTCACCTGCAAGGGAACGAGTAGTTAACCCCTTAAGTACTGGTCAGAGTCAAATTTGACCCATTTTTACATTTGAGAGCTGAAAAAACATCAATAACACAACTTATACACATTTCTATTATCCAGACTGTTCTTTATCCTCCTTTTGTCCTCAGGTCAAGGAAGGACAGAAGGGAGGAAGGGAGGAAGGGAGGAAGGGAGGAAGGGAGGAAGGAAGGGAAGGAAAGGAAAGGAAGCAGGAAGGAAGGAAAGGAAGCAGGAAGGGAGGAAGGAAGGAAAGAAAGCAAGCAGGAAGGAAGGAAAGAAGTGATAGAGGAAGGAAAGAAAGATGGAAGGGAGGAAGAAATAAGGAGAGGAGGGAGACCATAAAATAGTGATTGTGTCTTTTATCTATCCGATTAATAAAGAAAAGGATTAAACAGACATGTTTTAATGACTCAATCAATCAATCAATCAATCTTTATTTGTACAGCGCCAAATCACAACAGAGTCATCTCAAGGCACTTTCCACATAGAGCCGGTTCTAAACCGAACTCTTCAGGTTTTAACTTTAAAGAGACCCAACATTCCCACATGAGACACAGTGGAGAGAAAAAACTCCCTTTTAACAGGAAGAACCCTCAGAACCAGACTCAGAGTGGGAGAACATCTGCCTCGACCGGTTGGGGTAGAGAGAGGAGAGAGAGGAAGGAGAGAGGAGAGAGGAGAGAGAGGAAGGATAGAGGAGAGAAAGGAAGTATAGAGGAGAGGAGAGAGAGGAAGGATAGAAGAGAAAGAGAGAGGAAGGATAGAGGAGAGAGAGGAAGGAGAGGAGAGAAAGGAAGGATAGAGGAGAGAAGCACAATGAAAATCAACAATGAAGCTAGAAGGTCCGGGACTGGAGTCTGTCATCTGGACGTCTACAGGCCCAGATTACCTGTAAGACCAGAAAGCAGAACCAGAAACCAGAAACCAGAAAGACAACTTCCGGGGAAGAAGTTTAGCTTATTGATGCATTAATAGAACATGAGTGTTAATGGATATAGATGGATGGATAGAGAGAGAGAGGGAGGAGGAGAGAGGAGCCCAGTGCATCATGGGGGTCCCCCGGCAGTCTAAGCCTATAGCAGCATAAGTTAAGAGCTCAAAGAGCCCTAACTATAAGCTTTATCAAAAAGGAAAGTTTTAAGCCTACTCTTAAATGTAGAGAGGGTGACTGAAGGGGAATTTATGAATGTGAATTGGTGCAGAGACTTTAAACAGTAACCACACCCACACACACAATTCAAAACTGGAGCCTGCATTGATCAATTTCATTTCTATTATCAATATGTACTGATATGCATTTTTACCTGGAAAGGAAATCAATCAAACCAAAACTGCATCACTAAAAACCAGAGAGAGAACATTCACTCAGCTCATTAGTCCGATGTTTCAGAGATCGCTGCATGAATGTAAATGTTGTTTTCTTAGGATTAATAAAACTGTAACAAGGTGAAGGTAAATATGACTTCATAGCTCAGAAGACATTTCCACTCGTTTAATCCGTCTCTCCGTCTTTCCCTCTGCCCCTGTTTCTTCCATCTCATCTCTCCTGTTTGTCATCTCCGTCTCTTTGAATCTCTCTGACGTTTTCCCACTCACATTTTCTCCACAGTTAATTGATTGTCACTAATCCAGCTTGCTGCAAACCCTCCCACCTCATTTTCTTCTTTCTCTCTCTCTCTCTCTCTCTCTCTCTCTCTCGCTCTCTCTCTCTTTCTTCTTCTTCTTTTTTCCTCCCACAGTTACCAACTGGACTGTCTCTGCCAGCAGGAGGGATGAAGGGATGATTAGAGAGAGGATAAAGTAGAGAAGAAGGTGAAAAAAAAGACATGATACAACTAATTATTGATCTAATGAAAGAAGGGAGAGAGAGAGAGAGAGAGGGAGGAGAAGAGTGAGAGAGGGAGGAGAAAAGAGAGAGAGGGAGGAAGAAGGGAGAGAGAGAAAGAGAGAAAGGGGGGAGAGAGAGAAAGAGAGAGAGAGAGGAGAAGAGAGAGAGACGGAGAAAGGAGAAGAGAGAGATAGAGAGATGGAGAGAGGGAGGACAAAAGAGAGAGAGAGAGGGAAGATAGAGAGAGAGAGAGGGAGAAAGAGAGAGGGAGAAAAAGAGAAAGAGAGAGGGGAGAGGAGAAGAGAGGGAGCGAGGGAGAGAGAAGGAGAGAGGAAAAAGGAAGGAGGGATCTCTCTCTCTCTCTCTCTCTCTCTCTCTCTCTCTCTCTCTCTCTCTCTCTCTCTCTTTTTCTTTTTTCCTCCCACAGTTACCAACTGGACTGTCTCTGCCAGCAGGAGGGATGAAGGGATGATTAGAGAGAGGATAAAGTGGAGAGAAGAAAGTGAAAAAAAAGACATGACACAACTAATTATTGATCTAATGAAAGAAGGGAGAGAGAGAGAGAGGGAGGAGAAGAGTGAGAGAGGGAGGAGAAAAGAGAGAGAGGGAGGGAGGGAGGGAGGAAGACGGGAGAGAGAGAGATAGAGAAAGGGGGGAGAGAGAGAAAGAGAGAGAGAGGAGAAGAGAGGGAGAAAGGAGAAGAGAGAGATAGAGAGATGGAGAGAGGGAGGACAAAAGAGAGAGAGAGAGGGAAGATAGAGAGAGAGAGGGAGAAAAAGAGAAAGAGAGAGGGGAGAGGAGAAGAGAGGGAGCGAGGGAGAGAGAAGGAGAGAGGAAAAAGGAAGGAGGGATCTCTCTCTCTCTCTCTCTCTCTCTCTCTCTCTCTCTCTCTCTTTTCTTTTTCCTCCCACAGTTACCAACTGGACTGTCTCTGCCAGCAGGAGGGATGAAGGGATGATTAGAGAGAGGATAAAGTGGAGAAGAAGGTGAAAAAAAAAGACATGACACAACTAATTATTGATCTAATGAAAGAAGGGAGAGAGAGAGAGAGGGAGGAGAAGAGTGAGAGAGGGAGGAGAAAAGAGAGAGAGAGAGAGGAGAAGAGAGAGAGACGGAGAAAGGAGAAGAGAGAGATAGAGAGATGGAGAGAGGGAGGACAAAAGAGAGAGAGAGAGGGAAGATAGAGAGAGAGAGGGAGAAAGAGAGAGGGAGAAAAAGAGAAAGAGAGAGGGGAGAGGAGAAGAGAGGGATTGAAGGAGAGAGGAAAAAGGAAGGAGGGATCTCTCTCTCTCTCTCTCTCTCTCTCTCTCTCTCTCTCTCTCTCTCTCTCTTTTCTTTTTCCTCCCACAGTTACCAACTGGACTGTCTCTGCCAGCAGGAGGGATGAAGGGATGATTAGAGAGAGGATAAAGTGGAGAAGAAGGTGAAAAAAAAAGACATGACACAACTAATTATTGATCTAATGAAAGTAATGCATTTATACGAGACATTTCCTACGCAGAGATTGCAAAGTGTTGTAAACTGTGGAAGAAGTAGGTGGAGAAAAAAAAAAGACATAGTGGTCTATAGAGAAATATTAAAAAGAAAGTAAAAGAAACTTAAAAACCAAACAAAGCAGCTTAAAGGGAACACATGTGCTGTTAAGATATTAGGTCAAGTTCCAAAGCTTAAGATGAACATAAGTGTTCTGAGTTTGACATACCACAGAAGAGTGTGTTGTTAACCACCCTGCCAAATTTGAATGATTAAAAAAATCACCAAATATATAAAATTAGGCTTCAAAGTTGTGTAAAAATCAGCCTCTTTCTCTGCTCCCAAACACTGTGGGCGTGGCCTCCGAGTCCGCTGAAGCCCCGCCCCCTACCAAGTGTCACCTGTCAATCAAAGTCACCACCTCTACCAGAAACATGGACACTACGTCTGAGAGCTTTCTACTGCTAACTCAGTGGCTAGCTCGGCGGCTAACTCAGCTAACTGGCTAACTGTAGACTGTAGTAGTAGTAGTGTGTGCTGAATGTATTTATACCTCTACAGCAGCAGGGGCGGGTTTATGCTAATCACTAAATCCTGAACACAGAAATGTTGAAACACAGTTTGTGAAGCCTAGCTCCACAATTCAAATCTAAATGGTTGAAATGCTTTTTACACCTTTTTTAGAAATACATTTATGACCTATTTAATGTGTTTAGAAGAAAATGTCTGAATACACTTTATATAGTCTTTAACGACTTGAGTCTTTTCTGTTGTTCCACCTTTAGGATGTAATGAACACTGCAGCTTCTAGTATCTGCACACTTTTCTTGTTTCCCCTGCATGTGTACTGGTTATATGCGTGTGTGTGTGTGTGTGTGTGTGTGTGTGTGTGTGTGTGCAGATGATAGGATATAGTAGTGGGCGGATGCGTGTCACATTGTCATGGATTCTGCTGAGTAGGGTTGGGCGATTGTCTACCAAACTGGCACATGCTGGTGAGAGGAGGAGGGAGGAGGAGGAGGAGGAGGAGGGGGGTGGGGGGGTCTCAACTCCACCCTCGCATCATAATGACATCGAGAGACGCAGCAGAGAGTCTCACACCGAGCCGAGATGAAATAAATTAGCTACATAACATAAATAAACATAGCGTCTCCTGTGATTTGCTGTTATGGCATCGACCCATCAGCCCAACCCCGACGCTCAGAGCCGAGGAGATTAGTGGTGATTAACCCTTTATAGGACACTCATTGAAAGGAAGGGAGGAAGGAAGGATGGAAGGAAAGGAAGGAAGGACGGAAGGAGGAAAGAAGGAAGGAAGGAAGGTAGGGGGGAGGAAAGAAAGAGAGACGGAGGGAGGGAGGAAGGGAAGAAAGAAGGAAGGAAGGAAGAAGAAAGGGGGATGGAGGAAGGAAAGAAGGAAGGGAGGAGAGAAGGAAGGACGGAGGAAGGAAAGAAGGAGGGAGGGAGGAAGGACAGATGGAAGGAAGGAAAGGAAGGAAGGACGGAGGAAATAAGGAATGAGGGAGGGAGAAAGGAAAAGAGGAAGGGAAGAAAGAAGGCAGGGAGGAAGGAAAGAAAGGAAGGAAGGAAGGAAGGAAGGAAGGAAGGAAGGAAGGAAGGAAGGAAGGAAGGATATTTTGGGATATTTACAGAAGCACATGTGACGACTTTATATCTCACAAAACATGCAAAATATGTTTGTCTTATATGTGCTGTGTGTGTGTGTGTGTGTGTGTGTGTGTGTGTGTGTGTGTGTGTGTGTGTGTGGTAGGAAGGACAGACAGAAGGAAGGAAGGAAAGACAGACAAGAGGAAGGAAGGACAGACAGAAGGAAGGAAGGAAAGACAGCCAAAAGGAAGGAGGGAAGAAAGGTAGGAAGGACAGACAGAAGGAAGGAAGGAAAGACAGACAAGAGGAAGGAGGGAAGAAAGAAATGTAGGAAGGACAGACAGAAGGAAGAAAGGGAGGAAGGACAGATGGAAGGAAGGAAGGAAGGAAGGAAGGAAAAGAACAAGAAGTTGGCCAGATTGGACCCCTCGGCGGGCCGGTTCTGGCCCACGGGCCGCATGTTTGACACCCCTGATGTAAAGTTATATATGACGGTTGAGCGAGGTTGAAGATTGGACTATTCTTAAATCCTCTGTGTGTGTGTGTGTGTGTGTGTGTGTGTGTGTGTGCGTGTGTGTGTGTGTGTGTGTGTGTAGCAGCAGCAGGTAATAGAAGATAAAGCTTCCATTAATTATTCAACTGCAAGAAAAAGAAACAAGAAAACAAGAAAACAAGAAAATAAGAAAACAAGGACATGAGCCAAGGCCAACACCTCCTTTTTTCCTTTTCCTTTTCCTCCTCCGCATCCGCATCCTTTTTTTTTTTTTTTTACTTCTTCTTTCACCTTCATCTCTCATTTTTCATTTCATCTCGCTCATTTTTCATCTTTCAATCACACCCATCATCCTTTTTCTCCTTGGTTCTTTCCATTTGCTTTTCTTTTTTTTACTCCCACCTCATCTCTCTCTCTCTCTTTCTTTCTCTCTCTCTCTCTCTCTCTCTGTCTCTCTCTCTCTCTCTCTCTCTCTCTCTCTCTCTCTCTCTGTCTCTCTCTCTCTCTCACTCTCTCTCTCTCTCTCTCTCCCCCTGTATCTCATCTCAGCTTACTTGTGTCCTTTTTGTCCTCTGTTTCTTCTTCTTCTCTTCTTCCCACTTAATTTTCTCTTTACTCATTTTCTTTCTTTCCCCTCTCTCTCACTCATCACTCCTTTCCTTATCGCTTCTCCTTTTTCATTTACTTTCCGCTCCTTCCTTTCACCCTCATTTTCTCCTCTGTCTCACTCTTCCCAAACTTTACTAATTCTTTCATCTGACTTTGCCGTGTCTCTTCTTTTTTCTTCTTCTTCACCTACTTACTTTCTCTCCTCTTCTTTTCCTCCATCTTCACACTCTCCTTTATTTGCTACATCCTCTATTTCAGAGGTGTCAAACTTATTTTCATTCAAGGGCCACATACAGACCAATTAGATCTCATGTGGGCCAGATCATTAAAAAGATGGAGGGAAGGAAGGAAGGAAGGAAGGAAGGCAGAAAGAAAGGGAGGAAGGAAGTAAGGAAAGACGGAAGGACAGAAGGACAAAAGGGAGGAAGGACAGATGGAAGGAAGGACGGAAAGAAGGAAAGACAGAAGGAAGAAAGGGAGGAAGGACAGACAGACGGAAGGAAGGAAGGAAAGAAAGAAGGAAGGACAGGTGGAAGGAAGGAAAAGAACATAGGAAGGAAAGTGGGCCGGATTGCACCCCTCGGCGGGCCGGTTCTGGCCCACGGGCCGCATGTTTGACACCCCTGATATAAATAAAGCTGCCTTTCCCTATGCTAATGCTAATGCTAATGCTAATGTGCAAAATAAAGTATCACTGGCTCAGGCTTCCTTATTATTTTGTTGAATGTGCTCTGCGGAGAGTCATGTTGAATTAACTACCAGCTGATCCTATCTGCACTGCATCACAAGGACACACAGGAATACTAGATTACTTTTGACAGTGAAGAAGAAGTCGACATGTGATGATTGTCAGTCCCACGCTGAGGAGGAGGAGGAGGAGGAGGAGGAGGAGTGAAGGCGGCTGTAACATTCAGACTCTTCTTCATGTGTTTGCTGCAGGAAAGCATCGGAGGAAGCAGAGTCATTACTTTTTCCTGACAAGGCTCCTGTGACATTTTATCATTATCAGATCTGCAGGATTCCCCCGGCCGGTGTTCATCGAGCTCCAGGAGAGAAGCGGCGGCTACAGAGGAAATATTCCCCCCCCCCCCCCTGCGGGCCGGCGCCTGACGCTTCAGATTACTGTAACTTCCTGTGAAAAGCTCATTGGTATTCTGCCTCTTCTACGACGGTGTGAAGTATCGGGACAAACATAATGAAACTTCTGGTTATTCGGAGGCATAATGGATGAAGCAGAGAGACGGATGAAGGGATGAAAACCGATGGTGGGAAAAAGTAAACTACCACAAGAGAAACAAATAGAGCAGGGGTGTCAAACATGGAGGGACGGATGAAAAGGAGGAAGGAAAGATGGAAGGAAGAAAGAAAAAAAGGGAGCAAGGACAGAAGGAATGAAGAGAGAAAGGAAGAGAAGACCTGAAGGAGGGAAGGATGGAAGGAAAGAAGAAATGAAGGGAGGACAGAAGGAAGGAATGACAGAAGGAATAAAGGAAGGACAGATGGAAGGAAGGAAGGAAGGACAGAAGTAAGAAAGGAAGGAAGGAAGGAAGGAAGGAAAAGAAGAGAGGAAGGGAAGAAGGACAGATGGAAGGAGGGACGGATGAAAAGGAGGAAGGAAAGATGGAAGGAAGAAAGAAAGAAAGGGAGCAAGGACAGAAGGAATGAAGAGAGAAAGGAAGAGAAGACCTGAAGGAGGGAAGGATGGAAGGAAAGAAGAAATGAAGGGAGGACAGAAGGAAGGAATGACAGAAGGAATAAAGGAAGGACAGATGGAAGGAAGGAAGGAAGGACAGAAGTAAGAAAGGAAGGAAGGAAGGAAAAGAAGAGAGGAAGGGAAGAAGGACAGATGGAAGGAGGGACGGATGAAAAGGAGGAAGGAAAGATGGAAGGAAGAAAGAAAGAAAGGGAGCAAGGACAGAAGGAATGAAGAGAGAAAGGAAGAGAAGACTTGAAGGAAGGAAGAAATGAAGGGAGGACAGAAGGAAGGAAGGACAGAAGGAATAAAGGAAGGACAGATGGAAGGAAGGAAGGAAGGAAGGAAAAGAAGAGAGGAAGGGAAGAAGGACAGATGGAAGGAGGGACGGATGAAAAGGAGGAAGGAAAGATGGAATGAAGAAAGAAAGAAAGGGAGCAAGGATAGAAGGAATGAAGGGAGAAAGGAAGAGAAGACCTGAAGGAAGGAAGGATGGAAGGAAGGAAAAATGAAGGGAGGACAGAAGGAAGAAAGGAAGGAAGGACAGAAGGAAGAAAGGAAGGAAGGAAGGACAGAAGGAAGAAAGGGAGGAAGGACAGACAGACGGAAGGAAGGAAGGAATTTATATAGTGCATTTCATACCCAACCCAATGTGCTTTACATAAAAACTAAACATTTGACAGTAAGAACTGGAAGCATAAAAACATACAGTTAAAAAGATAAATAAATAAATAAATGAACCCCAATTATAGTAAAAATTGAGAACATTAAAACATATAATAAAAAAGAAACCAATTCCAAGACAATAAGATGGATCAACATAAACAGTCAAATAACTGTCTGGGTAAACTCTGAAGTGTGACTATTTATTTTTTATTTCTTAACCTTTATTTTACCTTGAAAGTACATTGAGGAGAAGAAACAACAATATAAATATAAATGAATGAATGAAAAGAATAAATAACACACAGCAAAACACAAAACAATACAGTGAAGTTAAAAACAATATAAATATAAATGAATGAATGAGGAAATAAATTTAAAAAAATGAAAATGAAATTAAACAGGCGTCTCCAAGAAGATAAAAAGATGATGTACAAAAGGCATCATTGCAGTAAAAAAAATATTTCAGTCAGCTTTTATTTACATTTGAACAAAAAGTGGCATGTCCAAAAGGGGTATGAATAATTTCGGGCTTGACTGTATATATAATTTTTTGGGGGCTTTTTTGCCTTTATTGGACAGTTGGTGGCAGAGAGGCAAACAGGAAACCAGAGGAAAGAGACTAATGGGTATGACGTGTAACTAATGTCCGTTTCTGAGCTCCAACCAGGGACGAATATAACCACTCAGCTATAAGGGAGCTCCACATTTCCTGTTATTTCTATCCAGTTAACAAAAGTGTCTATTAAGCTTGAGAACATTTTAAAAAAACAAGTAACAAAACCAGTCTAAAAATAATTTACTCAAGCATAAGAGATATTTTTGTTTGTGTGCAGGACTCAGGACATGACGCAATTCAGCATTTTAAGATTTCACCAGAAATGAAATGGCCTCTCTCTCCCATTATTCCTTTTGTGCTGCCTTAAAACCGCCAAGAATGACTCTACGGATCCGGGTCCTTCCTCTGTCCTTCCTTCCTTCCTTCCTTCCTTCATCTGTCCGTGCTTCCTTCCTTTCTTCCTTCCTTCATCTGTCCTTCCTTCCTTCCTTCCTTCCTTCCTTAGATCTAAGTTCAGCTGTTAGGATAAATGTTCCCTCCTTCTGTCCTTTCTTCCTTCCTTCATCTGTCCTTCCTTTCTTTCTTCCTTCCTCCTCCCTCCCTCCTTCCTTTCCTTCCTTCTCCCTTCCTCCCTCCTTTCCTTCCTTCTCCCTTCCTCCCTCCTTTCCTTCCTTCTTCCTCCCTCCTTCCTTTCCTTCCTTCTCCCTTCCTTGCTTACCTTCCTCCCTCCTTCCTTTCCTTCCTTCTTCCTCCCTTGCTTCCCTTCCTTCCTCCTTTCCTTCCTTCTTCCCTCCTTTCCTTCCTTCCTTCCTTCTTCCCTCCTTTCCTTCCTTCCTTCCTTCTTCCCTCCTTTCCTTCCTTCCTTCCTTACTTTAGGTGCAAATGTCATAACTAGTAAGGATTTTTTACATCTAATCTTCCACTCCTGCCTGTTTAAGGGTTAAAAGTTCTGTGCATTAGATCTCAAAGAAAGGCCCTGAGAGATTCGCTGGGTGAGTTACTCCTCCTGGTCCAGGTCATGTGACCCAGATAGTCAAGATTTCTTTAATGGAATTGGTTCTTAAGTCCCCGAGTCTTTCCATCTGTATGACTGAAATTATGTCAGCCATCCGTCTCTGGAAGTCAAGAAGAAGAAGAGCAGTGTTCGAATTCCGTGGGAGCTAAGGGGAGCTGAGCTCCCTTTCCCTAAGGCTCCTATGAAAGAGGCAAACTTGATTTTCTGTGAAGGTCTTCAATGCGTCATATTATATTACCTTAATGAGCATAATAGCCCTAAATATATCACCATTTAAATATAAATATCGCCAAATAAATAAAACTTGTTTCATATTCCGATCACCATGCATTCACAACTTTGTATTGAACGTGTTTATTGCAACGCATATGGCTGTACTTCATCACCACACCACTATGCGCGCACTGAAACGGAAGTTTGGAGCTTGCGAATGTCAAGTTCGGACTCCGAAGAAGACTTCTCTATCTCTGCGAGGGCTCTCCCTGATACTACAGAGACGGGACACTTCTCTGGTGGATGCAAGTCGACAAATTCAGCAAACCATGGAAGTGCTCACTGCCATGAAAGAAGCTGGAGGCAAAACGGAGTCTAAAATCAAAGCGGGCATAGCAGCTGGTCAGCTAAAAAATGTTGTGTTGAGGGAATCACAGCCTAAAATTAACAAAGGGCAGTTTTACCAGGCCATCATAGACAGTCTCGGAAAACGCTTACCGGACAGCGAACTAGTGGCAATGCTGAAGCCACTAGATGATGTCATGAATCACGTACCCCCACTACACAGCCTGAAGCATATGCATATTTTTTTTTTTTTTAAATAGGGACCCCCTTAGGGTCAAATTTATAATTCGAACCCTGAAGAGGAGGCACAGAGGGAGCAACATGTACGAGCAGCTGAAGATGGAGACGGATCTGTAATAGACCTTCGAGTAGCAGTCATGTACTTTGGGCTAAAATCCAGTCAGTGAAGAGAAATAACTTCAGTTTGACCCGCAATAAACATTCAAAAGCAAAAACAGTGACTGACATTAGAGATCGTTAACCCTCCTGTTGTCCTCGAGTTAAGGAAGGAAGGAAGGAGGGAAGGAAGGAAGGAAGGGGATGGAAAGAAAGAAAGAAGGAGGAAGGAAGGAAGGAGGGAAGGAAAGAAAGAGAGAAGGAGGGAGGGAGGAAGGAAGGAAGGAAGGACGTAAGGAAAGAAGGAGGGAGGAAGGAAGGAAGGAAGGAGAGAGAGAGAGAGAAGGAAGGAAGGAAGGAAAGAAGGACAGAGGAAGGAAGGAAGGAGGGAGGGAGGGAGGGATGAAAAGAATGGAGGAAGGACAGAAGGAAGGAAAAAAAGGGGATGGAGGGAGGAAAGAAGGAAAGGAGGAAAGAGAGAGGAAAAAAGAAAGAGAGAAGGAGGAAGGGAGGGAGGAACAGTCAAAAGAGACGGGGTCATTTTGACCCGGGAGGACGACAGGAGGGTTAAACTTGCACATGTAATTAGCATGTTTGTGTTGGGAGAGTGTAGGGAGGAAGAAGGAAGGAAAGGAAGGAGGAAGGGAGAAAGAAGGAAAGAAAGGAGGGAGGAAAGGAAAGGAAAAAAGGAAGGAAGGTAGGAGGGAGAAAGGAAAAGAGGAAGGAAGTTTAAACTTGCACATGTAATTAGCATGTTTGTGTTGGGAGAGTGCAATCATACCAGAACACTGAACTGAAAGTGAAGCTCAGTGAAGCGTCTCTAATGAAGCGTGTTGGATATGAAATGAAGTGGAAACTGATGAGCTGACACGAGAGAGAGAAAGAAACATCTATTCAGAGTGTGTGAAACGAAGCAGTTTGTATAATCTCCTCGTAAATTCTCAGAGATGATCATTTATAACATTCATTTCAGATTTTAGTTTTTTAAGAGTTTTAGAAGCTTTAACTGTGACGTATTACCCACATATTCTTCCTTATTGCAATATGCTAATGCTAATGCTAACAGGTCATTGATGTTTTTTTGTGTCCATGTGGTTTAGTTTAAATTTAAAGGGTTAAAATGTGAAAATAAACGTATGAATAACTTGCACACATTCTTTTTTTTTGTGGACCCAGCATCAAATTTCTGCTTTTAATCCATTTAGAGAGAATATATTAGAGGATTATGGTAAAAATGTCTAAGTGGTGTAACCATAAAAACTTTGTACCAAATAATTCAACGTTGCTTAAAAACAGTAAATAGTCAATAAAACACCATATCAACTAGTTTGGCATGATCTTACATCCTTCCTTCCATCCTTCCTTCCTTCCTTCCTACCTAACACCATATCAACTAGTTTGGCATGATCTTACATCCTTCCTTCCTTCCTTCCTTCCTACAGTAACACCATATCAACTAGTTTGGCATGATCTTACATTATAACTTTTATATTAAATAAAGCTAATGGAATACTATTGTTCTAAATATTACATTTAATCTGGGTTACCATGGAGATCAGGACACATTTATATTTATTTAACCCTCCTGTTGTCCTCGAGTCAAGGAAGGGAGGAAGAAGGAAAGAAGGACAGAAGGAAGGGAGGAAGGAAGGTAGGAGGGAAGGAAGGAAGGTGCGATGGAGGGAGGGATGGAGGGAGGGAGGGAAGGAAGGAAGGAAGGAAGGGAAAGGAAAGGACAGAAGGAAGGAAGGAAGGAGGGAAGGAAAGAAGGACAGAAGGAAGGAAGGAAGGAAGGAAGGAAGAAGGGAGGGAGGAAGGAAGGAAGGAAGGATGGATCAGTATCAGTATAAGACACATTCACATTGTTTAAATGAAGTAATTATTAATATAAGTCCACTTAAATACACTGTAGGTGGATAAAATATTGAATATGTATCATTCTTCTGTGGTTACACCATTTGACTTCAGGAGCATTCAGTCTTATTTTTGGCTAGAAAATGATATACCAATGCTCTCTGTCTGTATGAATGTGGCCTGATGAAGGTCTATGAACAGAAACATCATTAATAAACTGAGTGCTGCAAGAGATTGACGATATTTAGGATTTTCTTGGTCCTCTTTATGATCTTGTAAAACTTTCTGGAGGCAAGAACTTCACAAATTCTACAGATTAATATGTTGTTTTTATGAAGTATTTTTACATTAACTTGAGTAACAGTTCTTCCTCCATGATTAGAAACAGGTGATTCTGCCTCTGATTGGACTCCAGGTGTCATCAATGACTGTGATTGGAGCAGAGCTGCAATATAAGGAGCGAGCAGCCACATACACATCACACACCTTCAAGCTTTAGGTCTCCATCCTCCTCCTGTCTGCTGCTGAAGCTCAACTACTGTTGTCTGTGAGTCAAACATGGTGCTTGGACTCTCTGTAAGGTGAGTTAACTGTATCTGGTTTCTTCTTAACATGATGCAGCTGATGTTAGTATGTTACCTTCATGCTGGAGATAACCTGCTTGTCTACACTGTTCCAGGGTTTCTTGGATCTGTCTGCTGTTATTTAGCAGTGGTGCATGCTTTCCTGCAACACAAGGAGGTAAAGTTTCTTTCTTTGCCCTTTTCAGACAAAACAATCATGACATTATGATCCTCAAGCTGTCCAAGACTCTAAGATTCAAGATCAATCTGGTTTCTGACACATCTCTCTTCTTCCAGACTACAAATATGGATCTGATCCTGGCTCAAACTTTCAGTCTGGAGGCTCATCTGGTCCTCTGCATCTGTCCGGCGGGTCTCCTGTAACATACGATGCCCACATTCCCATCGTCCCCTACTCCGGTGCAGGTCAGACAAAACAATCATGACGGTGATCTTGAAGCTATTAAAGTTGACTCTTGTTTCTGACACAAATGTCTCTCTCCAAACTACTGATCTCCCTATGCCTACATGGCTCCTGTAGCCTCTGGTGGTGGACTTGCTGCTGGATCAAACCTTCACTCCGAAGGCTCATCTCGTCCTCTGGTGGGCTATGGCAGCTCTCCCACTGGAAACCTTTCCCCGTCCAGCATGGCTGTGGGCTCTTCAGCCGGCCATCAGCCCAGCGGGTCTCATGTAACATACGATGCCCACATTCCCATCGTCCCCTACTCCGGTGCAGGTTACGCCAGCGCTCCTGCTGCTGGCTCAAGCCCCATGTCTGGAGGTTCTTCAGGCTTTGCACACCTTGCTGGGAATGCAGGTACAAACTTAAATTTGAGTTTACCTTCAGTCAACTTTCTTTTCTTTCTTCAGTGACTTCTAAAGCCTGCAAAGCAACAAGCACTGAGCCTCTAATTCTGCTTTGTCCTTCAGGTCATCCAAGCAGGAACACAGCTGCTGGGGCTCATGGTGGTCATTTCACTTATGGCTCAAGCCCCATGTATGGAGGTTCTTCAGGCTTTGCATACTCTGGGAACGCAGGTACAAACTTAAACTCACATTTATCTTCAGTAATATCACTTTCTGTTTTACTGATTGAACTTTGCATTCTTTCAGGCCAGCCAAGCAGAAACACAGCTGCTGGCTTTAATGCTTTGCCTTATAGAAGCCCCGTCGGTGGTAGCGCTCCTCCTGAAGGAGGCGTGGCTTCTCCTGGTTTCGCCACAGATGGTGCAGCCTCTGACCTGAACGCCTGGATAGAGGCTCGTCCTTTCATTGACTTGAGCTTCCTGGAATCTGCTGAGGGGATGCTGCTTAGTGGGAGCCAGAAGACTTCCCCTCCCATGCCTTCATCCTACATCGTCCAGTCCAGAAACGGCTATGTGCGTGACAGAGAGGCCTTCTCCCACAAGACTTACTCCCCTGAGTATCCTGAACCACCAGTCATGAGGGCCAAAGGCATGTCTGCACCAGAGTTTGTCTCCAAAGGAGGAAAGAAGGTCTAATGAGGTAAAAACATTACAAACTGAAACTTGAGCTTATTCCAACTGCTTGGTGACTAACCCTTGTGTCTTGTTGCAGGGCAACCATGTACACACGTGGATGAATTAATTTTCTTAATAAAAAAAATAACCATCAGCTCTTGTCTCTGCCATTCAGAGTTTCTTAAACATGCGTGTTTCAAAGCAATCACTGAACTGTTTAGTGATGTGATTCAACACTAAATTTGTATCTCACAACCTGACAGTTTGACATTATAGACCTCAGGCCAGTAAAAGATCTAAAGGAGTTTATGAGCGCATGCTAGACTCAAGACCAGGGGTATTCCAACAAGCAGGTTATGTGGAAAAAAGTTAACCCTGAGATGAAGGAAATGTTTCTTTTCCAGAAACAAAGTAGGAAGTCCTAACTCCTACAGATATTGTCTGCTCTAAAACAAATCACTTAAGTATAGGGTCCAGCCCTGAACACATCTGTGGAACCTGACTGCTTTCTTTCTAGGTGAATAAAACATTTAATATTTAAAATTCTTTTGAAGTTACACCATTTGACATTTTCAGGAGCATTCAGTTTTTTTTTGGTAAAAGATGGTGCAAATGTCATTTCAAATGATATAAAACCTAACTGTACATTTTAACAAACTGCTGCTTTTAACCTTCGTGTCGTCCTCCCGGGTCAAATCAACCCTGTCTGTTTTGACTGTTCCTTCTTTCCTTCCTACCTTCCTTACTTTTTAAGATCAATATTCTATTATGGTATAATGTGTGTGTGTGTGTATATATAACAACATCAATCTTGTGTCACATTACGTGAGATATCTGTATCTCTAGTCTGAAGTTGTCAGAGTGAAAGATGAACGTGTAATCGCTTTAGTTGGGTTATAGCGGCTGTTTTTGGTCATCGAAGCTCCAACCAATTTGGATTAATCAAATATTTCACCACTTTTCTCTCATGATAGTTCACTTTTGTCTCGGAGAGGCTGAAATCACTCAAGGGTCCTTTAATTAATCTGATCTCAAAGAAGTATGAAATGACCACGACCTCTTAACACTCAAAATGCTCATTTAATGCAGCGTGAAGACGAGTCTTTGAGTAATAAAATGTGTTAGTCTGAACTCATGGAGCCTGCAGACTCCTTTTTTTTTTTTAATATCTTTAATTCTCTCGTACCTCCTTTTGGTTCATTTGTCTTTCATTTATTTCTCTTTTGCTGCAATTATCTGCTACTGTACTTTTCTTTCCTTTTCTCACATCTGAAAAATACAAAAAAGTCTCAGCGGGGAGGCTCCTAATGAAGTCCATTCAGAAAAACCTCACAGCTACTGTAGGAGGAACAAAATGTAGAAATGAGTCTCTATTACACACACACACACATGAATGCATATTGTTCTGAATCAGGAAGACAGCGAAGTGAAAATCCCTCTTCATGTTTCTATTATACAGACATGAAAATTCGCCGTTTTGAAACCAAAATAGATGTCCTGCGTGAATCATGCAGATCCGATGAGAATTTTTTTTTTTTTTTTTTTTTTTTTTTGAGGGGGGGGGGGGTGTTTTTCACTTGGTGTGTTTTTTTTATGTGAGTAGACCTCATTAATACCATAGATAGACGATTAATACACGCACCTATTGTCACCCACTTTGTCGTCGGTCACATGTCCTCATTGGCTTTGGAGACATGTGCTGCCTCATCCTAAGCACTGATTGGCTGGTGTGTGTGGTGTCGTGTAAAACAGTCACGTGTCCCACAGATGCACGCAGGAGTCAGGAAATGACGTAAACGGACCGTTATGGTTTGTTATGTGTGTTATTACGTTACGTGTTGGACTAAATACATGGACATATTGAGGAAAGTATTTCGATTATATGGAAACGGATTTCATATTTCACAAGAATGGATACTTGGCGAGCTGTACAGAAAGTCCTGAGTCATAAGATGATCGGTGTGGATAAAGAGAAGACTTTGAAGGTATGTAGGCATTATAGCTTTTCTTACTTTAGCTAAGTGGCTCGCCGAGCTAACCGCTAATACTATTACTGCTGTGAGCAACCATATGAGTCGTGAGTGGTCTTGAATGAATCAGGAGAATCTAAGCTTTCTAACAATGTACGGCATGAATATATATGTTTAAGGGTTGGTGTTTAAAACATTCAGAAGAGCTTGTGGCTACCTCCCAACTTCCGGTCCGTCCCGTAGGCGGAACAGTGTGTTTTACGTGTCTGCAGTTCCGATCCTTCATGTTGGCTGAAACAGACAAGTCACCCTCAAACATGCTGAAAACCATATTGAAGTTTGGCCTGCAGTTAGTCTTCCCTAATGTTTATGTGGCTTTGAGGATGTTCCTCACGTTGCCGGTGACAAACTGTGAGGGGGAGAGCTCATTTTCTCATTTGGGGAGAATCAAAAATGAGCCTGAAGTCCTTTTATCATTACTGGCTATAGAGTCTGAACCTGTCAGAGACCTGGACTATAGCGATGCTGTGGAGGAATTTGCTAGGAGAAAGGTCATTGCATAAGGGAACTACTCCAATGTGTGTGTGTGTGTGTGCGCGCGCGCGTGTGTGTGTGTGTGTGTTGTTAATGTGCATTGTGTTTTTTTTATGACTCTGAAAACATTTGTTGTTGGGAGGTTTGATATTGTGGAAATTCTAAAAACAGGTTGTTTGCTATTCTTTGAAGTGTTTCTGCATATCTGAGTGTAGACTGTTTTGATAATACACACACACACACACACACACACACACACACACACACACACACACACACACACACACACACACTGCATGTGCTGAGAGTCTGGTGTTGAATTTATCAGTCAGTGTGAATCCTGTGCAAGTACAGGAGTTTCCAACAACTACTACATCCACACTTGTGCACTAGTTGTCTGTTGTATTGGTGTGTGTGTATTTAACCATGTCCATATAAATGGGATAAAGATGTGGTTTTCAAGCAGAAATTTACATTGAACATGTTTCTTTTAATCTTTGCACTTTCATCAAACTGTACTGTCCTCCGTCCGTCCGCCTTCTGCTGCTTATACGGGGTCGGGTTGTAGTTCTGCTTGAATTTCCTCTCAAAATGCATCAGATTGATGATTTCAAGCCCTAACCTCCCTAGAGGGGTCGTATCCTTCTCACCTTTTTCACCCATGACCCGTTTTCATGTCTGCTGCAGCTTTAACTGTGTTTGTTTCTATCTTCCCTTGGGTGACATCATTGTTACTCTCCTCATCCCCTATTATTTCCATACACTGAGACATAAACACCTGGATATAGATCTGTATGCAGTTAGCCATAATGGCTGCTAAAGGTGGCTACTTTCTGTGTTTACCTTTGTTCAGACTCAGAATCAAATGTTTAAAACAATTTAGGTAAAATGATGTGTTGTTGGAAATATGCAGGAGGCTCAGTACCCTTCCCTGAAAAATGTTGTTTGTGTCCTTGTTTCTCTGAATCCTATAGTTAGCATGACTCATGGAGACACAACGGCCACTTTTATGGAAATACATCAGGTTGAAATAAAACAAAATGATCCTTTTAGGTCTAACCTTTGATGGGTTTGGAAGGCGAAATGTTTTCACATGTTTCCAGTCGAGCAACAAGTTAATGTGTGTTTGAATCAGGCGGGGAGTTCTGGTCCTCTGAAATGAGGCCAACGCGGAAGTAACTTAGAACTGCATTCTATCAAAAGGCCACCAGGGGGCGACCGTCTCTATACAAGTCAATGGAGAATTCACCAACTTCTCACTTGATTTCTAACCTCAGTAAACGTTTTCAAAATGTGTTTATGGTCTCAATCGCTAGTTTAAAGCCTTCTTCAATGCAGTATGATGTTCATTTGGGACATTTTGGCCTCCCTGATTTTATATGTGACGATAAAGCAGGGTATGCATTAGGGCGTGGCTACGTCCTGATTGACAGGTTGATTGACCAATGTCCTCGAGATCCAGCCCTCGCAACCATAGCAACCTCCCCGCTCCGCCCATGGCTCCGCCTCATGCCCATATAAGTAGAATCCGTGTTTTTATGTTTCCCAGCATGCACCTGAAATTTTCAAGATGGCGCTGCCCAGATTCGAAACTATTGGCTTCCGAGCAGCAGTCCACAAACCAATGGGTGACGTCACGGATGTTACGTCCATTTCTTTCATACAGTCTATGCTTTGAACCAGTCTGCTCACACAATAAAACACTGTGATGGTCTGCTTGTTCATTCAAAGTCCAAAAATAAGGAACAATAATTTCCCATCGCAGACACTGATTTCTTATCTATCTATCCATAACATAAATATAGACACACTGAGGGAAGTTTAAGAGGGACAAGCAAAAATAAAGAGACAAAAATCAATTTGTCATTAAATGAGAGACAGCTTAGTGACTCACATAAACACACACTGGTCAGAGCTGAAATAACACGAGGCTAAGCTTCCCTAAAACTCATGATGTAGCTGTGTGCACACTGCAGGCTTTACTCAAATCCCTGTTTAAACCTGCAGTCTCACTGGGAATTAGAAATTAATAAGTTTTATTACTGGGGTGGTAAATAGAATACAGCCTTAATGCTAATGTCATCAAGCTTAAGCAACAATTCAAGAAGGCAGCAGTTCATCTCCTGTGTGTGTGTGTGTGTGTGTGTGTGTGTGTGTGTGTGTGTGGTGGGGGGGGGGGGGGGGGGTAAAGAAATAAACAGCAGTAGAGGAGTGAACCGCAGACAGCAGGCAGAAATTAGATGCTGCATAAAAGGATGTTAGCATATGTTAGTGTTGTGTTCACAGCGTGTTGCATTGCTTCCAAAAGCTCAAAAACGCTCATTTAATGCAGGTTTAAAAGGACAATTAATTTTAAAAGACACATTTGTTACATCAGTTCTACAAACTCAGACTTTTAGTGAAGAAGAAAATGTATTTCTAAAGAATAGTTGGAGGCATTTGAGTTCACTTCAGATCAACCATCAAGTGGCCATTAGAGGATCTGCAACATGAAGCACGCTGGCATCATCATTCAGCTGAGTGATGTCTGGAGCTTGATAGAAGAAAAACTAAAAGAGGAACACAAGAACACAGTTTCTGTATCAGGAATTAGAAACTAAAATGTTAATTCATATTATGATGTACATCAACGTATTCCACCCTCGAAACCCTCAATGCTCTCTGGAGTTAGGGTTGAGGTAGCGAGGTCCTCCGCTGAGGTTAGATCTTCACTTGTGAAAGATGGTCCACCTCTCACGCACACGTTTTTGTTGTCGGCAAGCTTTTGTTCCCCCCGTCTCGTAACATCATTATAGCGCTTCAGGCACTGGGCTATTGTTGTGATGCCAGAAGGCGAGGAAACGCTTGCAGGCATAGTCTTAAGGCAGGTACTTTAATATTTCCAATATGGAGGCTAAACAAACAGATCTGATTCTATAAAATATGACTGGGGCTGTTTCTCAGTCCACACTCCCTGATTATGGGCCTAACCCTCCCCTCACCCCTAAGTCCTTCTTCCGGATGATGTTGCCGCATCTCAACCTGGGTCGGCTCGTTCCTTCTCTCGACCTCGTAGACCAGGGGTGTCAAACATGCGGCCCGTGGGCCAGAACCGGCCCCGCCGAGGGGTGTAATCCGGCCCACTTCCTTCCTTCCTGTGTTCCTTTCCTTCCTTCCGTCTGTCCTTCCTACCTTCCTTTTTTCCTTACTTCGGTCCTTCCTTCCACCTGTCCTTCCTTCCTTTGCTCCTTCTGTCCTTCCTCCCTTTCCTCCTTCTTTCCTTCCTTCCGTCCATCTGTCCTTCCTACCTTTCTTTTTTCCTTACTTCGTTCCTTCCTTCCACCTGTCCTTCCTCCCTTTCCTCCTTCTGTCCTTCCTTCCGTCTGTCTGTGCTTCCTACCTTCCTTTTTTCCTTACTTCGTTCCTTCCTTCCACCTGTCCTTCCTCCCTTTGCTCCTTCTGTCCTTCCTCTCTTTCCTCCTTCTTTCCTTCCTTCCGTCCATCTGTACTTCCTACCTTTCTTTTTTCCTTACTTCCTTCCTTCCTTCCACCTGTCCTTCCTCCCTTCCGTCCATCTGTCCTTCCTACCTTTCTTTTTTCCTTACTTCCTTCCTTCCTTCCACCTGTCCTTCTCCCTTTGCTCCTTCTGTCCTTCCTCCCTTTCCTCCTTCTTTCCTTCCTTCCGTCCATCTGTCCTTCCTACCTTTCTTTTTTCCTTACTTCGTTCCTTCCTTCCACCTGTCCTTTCTCCCTTTGCTCCTTCTGTCCTTCCTCCCTTTCCTCCTTCTGTCCTTCCTTCCGTCTGTCTGTCCTTCCTACCTTCCTTTTTTCCTTACTTCGTTCCTTCCTTCCACCTGTCCTTCCTCCCTTTCCTCCTTCTGCCCTTCCTTCCTTCCGCCTGTCTGTCTGTCCTTCCTTCTGTCTGTCCTTCCTACCTTTATTCCTTCTTTCCTTCCATCTTTTCAATGATCCAGCCCTCATTAGATCAAATTGGTCTGTATGTTACCCTTGAATGAAAATGAGTTTGACACCTCTGTTGTAGACTGTCGCTCCTTCAGACACTGGGCTGTTGTTCTTGTGATGCCAGAAGGCGAGGAAACACTTGCAGGCAGAGTCTGAGGCAGGTACTTTAATATTTCCAATATGGAGGCTAAACCAACAGATCTGATTATTATAAAATAAGTGACAAAAGATTAAAGGAAAATATTGAGTTCAAGTTTTAACACCCCCACAAATATCACCAACGTCTACTATAATCAGACTGGGGCTGATGTTTCTCTGATTTTGGGCCTTATGTACTGAACACCAGAGGGAATTATTGAGATTGGAAAAAGAGAGTTTGAGTTATAAGAAGGAGCGACAATAAACAGAATTTGACAAAACACTGGCATCGAGGGGAAAAAAAATGAGGCAGCAAATGGAAAAGGGCTAAATTAGACTTAGAATGTGAGAGACTTACTTTAATTAAGGAAGGTAAGTTGTGTGAAGCGTCGGCGCGGGGCTGTGATAACTCTGGTGATATTTGGAGTAGTTTACGCTCAGTGACTAAATTTAATGAGAAAGAATTGGAAACTTTTTTTTTCTTCTTTTGTTTAAATGTGTCTGAGGAGCGAGAGGCGGCCGCGTTGAGTTGGACGGTGTGTGTATGTGTTGACTGGTTGGAGTGACTGTAGTGATAATGAAAAGTTTAACCTTCCTGTCGTCCTCCCGGGTCAAATTGACCCCGTCTGTTTTGATTGTTCCTCCCTCCCTCCCTCCCCCTTTCTTCCTTCCTTTCTCCCTCCTTTCCTTCCTTCCTTTTGCTCCCTTTCTTCCTCCTTCCTCCCTCCATCCTTCCTTCTTCCCCCTTCCCTCCCCCCAACCTCCATCCCATCCTTCTTTCCTTCTTTCCTCCGTCCTTCCTTCCTCTCTTCTTTCTTTCCTTTCTCCCTTCCTCCCTCCATCCTTCCTTCTTCCTTCCTGTCCTCCCCCTACCTTCCTCCCTTCCTCTCTTACTTCTTTCCTTTGCTCCCTTCCTTCCTCCTTCCTTCCATCCTTTCCTCCCCCCTACCTTCATCGTTTCCTTCTTTCCTCCCTTCCTCTTTTCCTTTCTCCCTCCCTCCTTCTTTCCTCTGTCCTTCCTTCCTTCCTCCCTCCTTTCCCTCCTTCCTTCCTCCCTCCATCCTTCCTCCTTCCCCCTTCCCTACCTTCCTCCCTTCCTCCTTTCCTCTGTCCTTCTTTCTTCCCTTCCTCTTTCCGTTCTCCCTCCCTCCTTCTTTCCTCCGTCCTTCCTGCCTCTCGTCCTTCTTTCCTTTGCTCCCTTCCTTCCTCTCTCCTTTCCTTCCTTCCTTCCTCCCTCCATCCTTCCTTCTTCCTTCCTTTCCTCCCCCTACCTTCCTCCCTCCCTCCTTCTTTCCTTCCTTCCTTCCTTACCTTCCTCTCTTCCTTCTTTGCTTTGCTCCCTTCCTTTCTTCCTTCCTTCTTCCTATCCCCTTCTTCATATCCCCTCCTTCCTTCCTTTCCTCCCCCTACCTTCATCCCTCCCTTCTTTTACTCCGTTCCTCTTTTCCTCCGTTCCTCTATTCCTTTCTCCCTCCCTCCTTCTTCTCTTCCTTCTTTCCTTTGCTCCCTTCCTTCCTCCCTCCTTTCCTTCCTTCCCTCCTTCCTTCCTTCCTTCCTCCATCCTTGACTCGAGGACAACAGGAGGGTTAAAGCTGTTGTGCTGAAGGCTTATAAATTAGTCCAAGAGGCTTAATGCCAAGAAATTAGAAAAACGGGGACGAACCACTTCTTGAGTTTTCCCGTGATTCTATGACTCAAATTAGTCGCTGGTGCTCTGCGTCAGATGTGATTTTGATGATTTGTTGAAACTTGATTGTTCTTGAACAATTTAAAAACTCAGCCAGAGCAGATTGCAGTGCACATAAGTGAGAAAAAGACGGTTGTGAAGGCTGCCAGATGATTATTTGTTGATTATAGAGTTGGGGTCTCCTCCACTTATAAAGCCTGTGATGGTGTTTCAGTGGAAATGTTCTTCTTTTGGAGTTAAAGTTGATTGTGGTGTTTGTGAATCTGAAAAGGTTTTTACTTTCTGCTATAAAAAAGGTTGTTAAGTAAAAAGACGGCACTGTGCTCAAATCAATAGAACAATCAGAAAAGAAAGCATGTGCTGCATCTTATTGATTTACAGCTGAGTGGTGAAGTCATCTTTGATTTAACCTTCCTGTCGTCCTCACGGGTCAGATTGACCCCGTCTGTTTTGACTGTTCCTTCTTCCCTTCCCTCCTTCCTTCCTTCCTTCCTCCTTCCCTCCTTCCCCCTCTTCCTCTTTCTCTCTCCCTCCCTCCCCCTTTTCCTCACTTCCTTCTTTCCTTTACAATCATTTGTATTTTATTATTTCTTTCCTTTCCTCCCCTCCTTCCTGCTTCCCCTCCTTCTTTCATTCCCTCCTTCTTTTATTCCCTCCTTCCTCCCTTCCCTCCCTTCCATCCTTCTTTCCTCCCCCCTACCTTCCTCCCCCTTTTCCTCCCTCCCTCCCGTCTGTCCTTCCTCTTTTCCTTTCTCCCTCCCTTCCTTCCCTCCTTCTTTCCTCCCCCCTACCTTCCTCCATCCTTCCTTCCTCCCTTCCCTCCTTCTTTCCTCCCCCTTCCTTCTTCGAATTGAGGACAACAGGAAGTTAAGTCCCTACTTGTCTTTTATTTGTATTTATTATAGTTGGTAGTGATGTGAAGATGCCACTGACCATCAGATTAATTTATCCTGGCTTCTTCCTTTTTCTGAAGAGACTGACACAGAATCTTTTATACCTGAGTTGTGTCTGGTTTTTATAAACTTGTGCTCCATTTGGACTAATTTGACGGTCAAGTCAAAATGGGAGTACGGCCCGCTCTGCCTGACGATGGTGTTACACTGATTCTGGGAAATGATGAGTCTGGAGGAAGCGTCTGTCTGATCAGCTCGCACAATGGTCGTGATGAAAATGAAAAACAGTTTCTTGGGGAGTTCAAGGTGCTGTGACGCGTGCTGTGAATATGTTTAGTCATGGTGCAGATGTAAAAGTAGGAGATGGTGCCACAGAATCATTTGTATTGTCCCAGTTTAATAATAATAAAGCATTTTATTTATAGGAGCCTTTCATAGCACTCAAGGACACCTTACAAGACACACATGAAAAACAACATCAAATATAATAAAATCAGAAAACATTGAAGTGGAAGTTAGTATAATTTTTACAATAGATAAATACATAAATAAATATGACTGTGATTACATAGTTAGTGTGAGACATAGTGTTGTAGTCAAGACCGAGACCAAGACATTACCGAGACCAGAGAGTACCGAGACCGAGACCATATATATATCAAAGGAAAATCATAACAAAACGTCAAAATGTGAGTTTTCTTTTTATTTAAGTTTGATTTTAAATAAATGTGACAACAGAGCAGCACAATGAATTAAACTAATCTTAGCAAACTTGTTGTGTTTCACTTCTTGAAAAAGTTATTAGCTGTTTTTGAGAGGGTCCTTTCTCACTCTTATCAGTAAGGCACGGACAGAAAGCCTATCAGCGGTGGTCTTGACCGGTCTTGTTAAAAAAACCAGAGTCCGGCCAGTCCGAGACCGAGACGAGACCAAGAACCTCAAAAAATGAAGACCGATCTCGAGTACTACAACACTAGTGAGACAGAGTATACCACGTGGAATAAGTGTGTCTTTAGGCGGGAATTAAAGGAGGAGACAGAGTCAGAAGTGCAAATGTCTAATGAAAAGGAGCCCCAAAGGTGCGGAGGCAGTTCAGCTGAAAGCTCTCGACCCCCATGGTGGTTAAACTAAACTGGCAGAGAGCTGGATGGCAGAAGAGGATCGAAGAGTGTATGAAGGTGTGTAGATGTGAATAAGTCCAGAGAGATATGACGGTGCCAGGTTGTGAAAGGATCTTTTAAAAGTGAGGAGCAGAATTTTAAAATCAATGTGGGATTCGATGAGAGCCAACGAAGAGTGATGAGTTCAGGTGATGTTACGACCAGTTGGAGTTTATGAAGAGATTTCAGAAGAAGACCAAAGAGGAAAGAAATACAATAGTCCAGACGAGATGTAATCCAAGTGTTTACAAGGATAACGGTGCAGGTTGGTGTAAGTGAAGGACGGAGATGATTTGATGTGTTGATGGAAGTATGCAGACTGAGTTATTGATGCTTGTCACATTGTGAGTTGGTGACTGAGCAAAGAGCTGATCCCACACTGAAGGAGCTGTTCCAGGTTGTTCCTCCCACAGATGATGTGAAAACATTTGCAGGTTCTTTCATTCAAAAGAAGGTACTGTTAAAAAAAATGGGTGACATGCCGAGGGTTTCAATGGAGATCCTTTATATCAGCCTAAAGATTTTTGGCTTAAATCCTCATTGATAGATAGATAGACATTTAATTCATTCATGTATCCAGTAGCTTTTCCAGACAGATACATAAATAAACATATACAAAGACCTAGAAGTTCAACACAAAGGTAAAAGGTAAGAGGAGATTAAAAAGCAAACTACAAACTCAATAAATATGTAAGAAAGTGACAATGTGAGATAGTTAAGGGAGAAATATATTGCACATTGTTAAGCCCCTAGAAAATGTGCTTGTTTCTAGAAAACACAATTGTGTGTGATTTGTTGATTTTCGTAACCATAGCAACACAGTAGCAGTGCATGCTGGGAGACAGACAGGAAGTAAATTCACCATGCGGCTATCAGCAACAGTTGTGTGAGCACAGTCATCAGCTCTTCAGTCACTTGGCTATTCTTCCTCCCTCTTTGCTGAGGCAACGTCTGTGAGTATTATTCATCCAGTAACATGAAGTTGTGAAGCAATTTAGAGTTTATGGATATTGAGACTGCTGAGATGCTAATTGTGTTGCTAAGTTAAATTACCTCTATATTTCGCTGCGGGATCATCCCCGGTGTTCCCCGGTTGGTTCCTATGTTCCCCGCTTTGTGTGATCCCGTCTACAGTTAGCCGGTTAGCTGAGTTAGCAGCCGAGTTAGCAGATGAGTTAGCCGCCGAGCTAGCAACCGAGTTAGCCGCCGAGCTAGCAACCGAGTTAGCCACCGAGTTAGCCGCCGAGCTACCAGCCGAATTAGCCGCCGAGCTAGCAACCGAGTTAGCTGCCGAGTTAGCTGCCGAGCTACCAGCCGAATTAGCCGCCGAGCTGGGAAGCGATTGGGGAACATAGGTACACTCCCTTTTGCTGCTGCTTACTGTTCTCATTTGGTTAATTGTGTTTTCATGATATTGGCTGCACTGCTAGGATAGCTAAGCCATGCTATTTACCAGATACTGTTGTGATGTTTGGTTTGTTTAATAGTGCAGACATTTTGTTGTATTGTGTTCGTAGTTTCACAAGATTCCCAGTAGACTTCATGGGAATGTATCATCTGTGTCCTGGAGTATTTTGGGAGTGTCTAAACTGAAATGGGAACATAGCCCATGACACACATTGTCCAGTATTGCAGTGCCTCTGTGACTATTTAATGATTGTGTTGTAAATCCTGATGGCTCCTGAGCTGCTCTGTGTTACAGAAGAGATGAGCCAAATTGCAGTGTGTATACTTTTCGGTTGTGCTGAGTAAGATGAGAGCAATTAGATGGAATACATGAGGAAATTAAAACACATAATATGTCCTGCTGCAGGCTACGTGTACATGTGGAAGACAAATCCATTTAAATAGACTGCAGGGAAATGCCTTGCATGAGAGGAAATGTATTCATACGTCAGTGAGATCTTTAATAATGTATATGTATGTAATAATGTATTCTCTGCTCTTGAATGCACAGTACATACCTGATCCTACATGTTTTGTCCTCCTGTATGTCCTGTAGGAAATCTTAGTGAGGTCTGATGGTTTCAGTATGCATCAAATGAACTATGTAATGTGCCGAGTCATCCAACCTCTAAAGGCAAAAACTTGTTTCCAACAGTAGGAAGGAGACATGAAAAGCCTGACTATATAGAGAGGAGAAGCATTAGTTAGTGCAGGTAGTTGATTTTCTTACCATACAGAAATGAATGAGAACAGGCCGGCATGGTTGATGTAAAGTATATATGATTAAAAGAGGATAAAACATGACATGGTGAAGTGATGCAGGACAAAATCCACAGTCCTCTTTCTCTGAAAAAATGTATTTAAAAGTTTATCTGAAGCCGCTATTAAGCTTCAAATTGTCTAAATGAGTCAAATCAAGTAGTTATCCCTCAATGTTACATGGCTCTATTTTGATGATTTAAGTGCATGGTGCAATTAGAGTGAGCCCAAATCCACTCTTGCTAGTTTAATGGCAGACAAAAAGTGGTTGAAGTGCCAGGTGCATGGTTCAAAATGGTTGTACTTAGTCTCTCAATGTATCCATGGATGTGTTTTTGGGCGTAATATACAAAACAACGAGGGTTTCACCTCCCATTCTCTTTAAAAAGCAGTTGCACTTGTACTTTAGTGGATTGCTATTATAATGACATTTTGCCAACTAGTAAGAAGAAGTGATTCTGTGCATAGCAAACAGATCTGCTTACGTGGGAAGTGAAAGCTCATCATCCAGTATGAAAACACACTGGCCCCTGCTGCTCCTGAGAAATGGAGAAGGAAGAGGAGATATATATATATATATATATATATATATATTTTGTCATTACACTAATAGGTTTACAACCTACTAGTACTAGTACTACTACTACTACTACTAGTTGTATTACCTAGTTAACTAGGAAAGCCATAGCACAAGTTAATTAGTGCCAATGTTTAATGCATATGTGCAATAAAATCGTGTGAAGAACCGAGTTGTGTCCGCCATACTTGTCCTGAGACCCTTCCAGAGGGGGTTTATTAAACCAAGCAGTGTGGAAAGCCAGGCAGTTTAATAAAATCTGGACAGGCTGAAACAGGAAGAGAAACTTTGGGAGCATCATTTTAAATTCTATCTACTCTGGAGTCTGGTTTACACTTATTTAGTTTGTGTTGGATTTTGTCTTCTAAAGGCTGATAATGAATTTCAAATGTTTCCCTCAAGTCTCTTTTTCTTTGTTTTAACTTGAAATGAATCTCCGTCATCTGCGTTTATTCACATTTACTTTCATTTAACTAATTCAACATAGTCTTTTCTTGCTTTTCTTTGTAGTTTCTGCACCAGATTCTTGTTCTACTAATGAGTAACGTCTTAGTAACGGACACACAATCCTCTGACAGGATGTGAAAGGATTCCTGAGACACAAACTGGACTGCAGGTTTTTTTTAATGAAGCAGAAGATGTGCTCTCTCCTCTCCTCTCATCTCAAAGGAATTCAGTTCATATTAAAGCCTTAAATTATGCAGAGTTTGCACCCGGAGCACTGAGATGTACTCGAGATCCAGTGGTGAAGATGTGCAGAAACCGTTGGATACCAATCAGTGTGCTTGATGCTCAGGTCAGCACAACACTTTGATGAGACCTGGGGGGCGAGCCTCGAGAGACATTTATGGATATCTTCAGAGAACTGTAATTCCAGTGCTGATTACACTGGTTTATTATTCAAACAGTGTGGCGTCCATTCACTTTATGTGTGCAGAAAAACAGAAAAAACATAAATCAAACATCAAGTGAACTGCAAGGGGACTCGGGTGTGTTTTTTCACACTGATTTAGAAAAGATGAGACCGATATCAAAGAGGTGTCTAATGTGAGGTTAAAGACTGCTATGGGAAATGTTCAGCTGCATTGTGAATGTTGCTTTTGAGATGAGATGGGAGCTCAAGTCTTTTTTTTTTTTTTTTTTTCTTTCAAGGACTCTCCTGTAATTTCACACTCTGTATGCAGACGGACAAAAAAGCTCAAATGAGCCAATTTGTCAAGAATTGCCGACGATGAAAGTGGAAATTAGACTCGTAAATGTGTTTGAGTGTTACTGCACGAGGCTCAGAGAGGATAGGACATTAACCCTCCTGTTGTTCTCGAGTGAAGGAAGGAAGGGAGGGAGGGAGGGAGGAAGGAAGGAAGGAGGGAGGGAGGGAGAAAGGAAAAGATGGAGGAGGAAGGACAGAAGGAAGGAAAGGGGATGGAGGAAAGTAGGAAGGGAGGGAGGAAGAAAGGAAAAGAGGGAGGGAGGGAGGAAGGGAGGGAGGGATGGAAGAAAAGAGGAAGGGAGGAAGGACAGAAAGAAGGAAAGGGGATGGAGGAAGGAAGGAAGGATGGAGGAAAGGAGGGAGGAAGGACAGAAGGAAGGAAAGGGGATGGAGGAAGGAAGGAAGGAGGGAGGAAGGACAGAAGGAAGGAAAGGGGATGGAAGGAAGAAGGAAGGAAGGTAGAAGGAAAGGAAGGAAGGACGGAGGAAAGAAGGAAGGGAGGGAGGGAGAAAGGAAAAGAGGAAAAGAAAAGATGAAGGGAGGAAGGACAGAAGGAAGGAAGGGGGATGGAGGAAAGAAGGAAGCAAGGGAGGAAGGAATGAAGAAAAGGGGATGGAGGAAGGAAAGGAAGGACGGAGGAAATAAGGAAGGAGGGAGGGAGTGAGAGAGGAAGGAAGGAGGGATGGAGAAAGGAAAAGAGGAAGGAAGGAAGAAAAGGGGATGGATGGAGGGAGGAAGGAAGGAAGGAACAGTCAAAACAGATGGGGTCAATTTGACCCGGGAGGACAAGAGGAAGGTTAAAACACGAGGGAGAGACACACACACACACACACACACACACACACACACACACACACACACACACACACACACACACACACACACACACACACACACACTCTTACTGTACACCACTGGGAATGGGAAGTTAGGGCCAAGACCACACAGGGAGTGACTGATGAGGGTCTTATAACTAGCAGAGAGGAAAGCTTCTCTCTAAAGGGCTCTTTGTAGAAGAAGGTTAAGGTACGACACATCAGGATCTGGTTAGTGTTCAGGAGGTGAGTGATTACTGCTGTACTCTGCAGGGATGAGAGTGCAGAGCGGCACAGTGGGAAGATTAGCCTTTAGTGAGGAGGCCCAGAGCGCCTTTTTGATAAGTTTCTTTCCTTCAGTTTTTACATTATTCTTTGTTCCCTCGAGGGGAAGTAAAAGAAATGTGTCTGGTCTTCTGTAGCTGCTATCTTATGATTTTTTCTTATACAGGAAGTTCTGCATTTTAACCCTTTATAGGACAAAGGAAGGGAGGAAGGAAGGAAGGAAGGATGGAGGAAAGAAGGAAGGTAGGGGGGAGGAAAGAAAGAGAAGGAGGCAGGGAGGAAGGGAAGAAAGAAGGAAGGAAGGAAGGAAGAAGAAAGGGGGATGGAGGAAGGAAAGAAGGACAGGAGGAGAGAAGGAGGGAGGGAGGAAGAACAGATGGAAGGAAGGAAGGAAAGGAAGGAAGGACGGAGGAAATAAGGAACGAGGGAGGGAGAAAGGAAAAGAGGAAGGGAAGAAAGAAGGCAGGGAGGAAGGAAGGAGGGAAGGAAGGAAGGAAGGAAGGAAGGAAGGAAGGAAAGAAGGATATTTTGGGATATTTACAGAAGTTACCAAATATAATTATTTGCCCAATAAAGGGTTAAGTGTCGCTTTCAAATGGTGATGGAGTCATGCTCATGTCATACCAGATAAAAATACAGTCATCCTCTCCTGCTGAATATATATGCTGGGTATGTCTGTCCCACGTGGGATCACTGGATGTGTTAACGCATTAGCTGTATCAAATTTAAAAGTCAGGATGTTGTGGTGGCTGTCAGCTTGTTTTGACATTTCCCCGCTCCCTCGCTGCCTAAAAGTAATTGATGCACCTCACCCAGGATGCCCCCCTGTGGCTCCAGGGTTAAAGACGTCATTGGTTTCAAAATCCAGCAGGGGACTTTTGTTACATCTCTCTCTTATCCTGTCATTTATCTACTGGTCTAATCAAATAAATGCATGAAATGGTCAAATAATAATAATATATATATATAATGTGGTATGTATAATGTAGGGAGTTCTGGTCCTCTGAAATGAGGCCAACGTGGAAGTAACTTAGAGCTGCATTCTATCAAAAGGCCACCAGGGGGCGACCGTCTCTATACAAGTCAATGGAGAATTCACCAACTTCTCACTTGATTTCTAACCTCAGTAAACGTTTTCAAAATGTGTTTATGGTCTCAATCGCTAGTTTAAAGCCTTCTTCAATGCAGTATGATGTTCATTTGGGACATTTTGGCCTCCCTGATTTTATATTTGACGATAAAGCAGGGTATGCATTAGGGGCGTGGCTACGTCCTGATTGACAGGTTGATTGACCAATGTCCTCGAGATCCAGCCCTCGCAACCATAGCAACCTCCCCGCTCCGCCCATGGCTCCGCCTCATGCCCATATAAGTAGAATCCGTGTTTTTATTTTTCCCAGCATGCACCTGAAATTTTCAAGATGGCGCTGCCTAGATTTGAAACTATTGGCTTCCGAGCAGCAGTCCACAAACCAATGGGTGACGTCACGGATGTTACGTCCATTTCTTTTATACAGTCTATGGTTTTACCCATCGTGCAGTAACTATGACAACATTTCTTACACCTTAGGGTTGTTTATTTGAGAGCTTTGCCTATATATGAGCATAAAACATTCATTGCTTTAGTCAACAGCAGCATTGAATAATATATATGTTATATAGGTATTGACTGCAGTGTTTTCTAACTACTCCCTTCTTACAATCAGCTATAATCCTAAAACATAAACCCTTTATTGAGATGTTTTACTCTTTAGGGTTTCTTTTATTTCATATTAACTTCACTGCTTTGTAGTTTAAAGAGAAGGTATATTACTGTTGGCAAAAAGTGATATTTTAATGAACTCAAAATAAACAGTGTGTCTCATTTGACCCCATTTGTGGACTTACCTGAGAGGAGCAGTTTTCTGGCTCAGTCACGAAATACTTTTGAGCATTAGAACATTTGCAGCGACATTCAATATAAATATTTCATGATTAAGTTGATAGAATAATGTAATCTGCCATGTATGGAGGAGGAGGTGGGCTCACATTATGGCTTCAAAAGAAGAACAAAGAAACCACACTGAACATGTTATTCCTAATATTCTTTATAAGAACAGCATGAGTGTTCACAAGCTAAAGCCTCACACCAAATGATTTCTAAACTGTGAACTGAATCATAACAGAAACAGCGCTGAAGCTTCACGTGCGGTGTTAGAGGAATTAATTCTAGCTACAGCAGCTGAGAAGACAGAAACAAGTCAATGCTTTCCTCCGGGTTAAAAGCCTCTCTGCGGTCATCTCTTGGTTCAGTAAAAATCTCCTTTCCCCATCAAGCTCAACCAGGTAATGAACCCCACCGCCGCTCACAGAGCTTTAATATAGCTGTGATCCATTTTTAATTTAACGGAAATACTTTGACTGCAAAGCCTCAAACCACAGGGTCTCTTGGCACAATGAATCACCCAACTCAACACACTACATTTACACCTTTTAGCAGCTAAATTCATTTCAGACCGCAGCGCTAGTTCATTTAGATTCTGTTTAAAACCCATTTAAAGCCACATGGTTTTTTGTCACATATTCATATCAACTGTTAAACGGATTTTCACATCGAGCTGTCTCAGTGACGCAATCTAATTGGGCAAATTATAGCTTTTTATGTTTCTTGTGGTAAGTTTTTCTTGCTCTCTCCAGCTGTTTATTATTCATATTCCCACCTTGAACAGAGTCACTGCACACATATTAAAATCTATTGAGTAAAAAGTCATAAAACTCCTTGAGTAGGTTAAATTATTGTAACTTTTAAAATTGTTGGCTGCAATTTTTCTGTTTTTGTTCCCTCTCAGCACTCTCATATCGTAGGTTCACGATACGCTACCTGCTCAGCACCAAACGGCAAACAGACACAGTGGTGGTGAACAAAGTGGAGCATTTAGCAGCTAACAAGTCAGATATTTCCCTCAGGAGTTGGTAAAGAGCAAAAATAGCTAAAAGAGACAGACACATGACTCCAAATTAAAGTTAATGATACTCGACCGTGTCCCTCTGGGAGTCCTGTGGGGGGTTCTCCGGGAGTATGGGGTATCGGACCCCCTGATACGGGCCGTCTGTTCCCTGTATGACCGGTGTCAGAGCTTGGTCTGCATTGCCTGTAATAAGTCGGACTCATTTCCGGTGAGGGTTGGACTCCGCCAGGGCTGCCCTTTGTCACCGATCCTGTTCATAGTCTTTATGGACAGGATTTCTAGGCGCAGCCAGGGTGTGGAGGGGGTCCGGTTTGATGACCTCATGATTGGGTCACTGCTTTTTGCAGATGATGTGGTCCTGTTGGCTTCATCAGACCGTGACCTCCAACTCTCACTGGATCGGTTCACAGCCGAGTGTGAAGCGGCCGGGATGAGAATCAGCACCTCCAAATCCGAGTTCATGGTTCTCAACCGGAAAAGGGTGGAGTGTGCACTCTTCGGGTCGGGGATGAGATCCTGCCCCAAGTGGAGCAGGATCGGTGCGGCGTCTGCAGTAATGCGGACTCTGCACAGATCCGTCGTGGTGAAGAGAGAGCTGAGACGAAAGGCGAAGCTCTTGATTTACCAGTTGATCTTCGTTCCTACCCTCACCTATGGTCATGAGCTTTGGGTAGTGACCGAACGCGCGGGTACAAGTGGCCGAAATGAGCTTTCTCCGTAGGGTGGCCGGGCTCTCCCTTAGAGATAGGGTGAATTAAGATGGTTCAGTTATCGCAGGTTTAACAAACTACAACTCATCTTATCGCTGTTATTCACACAACAATTGGAAACACTACTTTTTAGTCTTATTAAAGTTGAATTTTGTTTTTAGTTTTAATTTTAGTTTGCTGTGTCTGTGAAGTGAAGAATGTGCAGCCTGGGTTTTAGAGACAGCTTCTGCTTTAGTTCTCAGCCCAGTTAAATTAACAGGTTTAACATCTACCGTATATTAAAAGCCTAAACCCACAGTAAGAAGTGAGGAGATTGGGAAAAACAGCAGGTTTGACAGCTTGCAATAAGCCTCCTCACTGAGAGTATTAATGCATTTATTTAATATATTCTGAGGTAATGGAAAAAAAGTAATAAAGGGAGGAATATCTAGAAGTTGGTGTGTTTTGGATGTTGTGGAAAATGTGGTCAGTGCCTAAATCCACCTTGTGTTATTCATTATTAATGGTGGAAGAGAGAGAAATTAAAATGGTAAAGGGACTGTACTTATATACTGCAGCTCTTTTTCTAATTGTCCGACCACACTGCATGTCCCATTCACACATTGAAGGCAGGGGGCTACCATGCAACCTGCTCATTACGTTAACTAACCCCTAAATTCCTCCGGATCCGCTCTGGAAAGGCTGCGCTGCTTTCCGGCTCCGTCCTCCGCCATTAACACCCACCGCCTCCGTATGTGTTGCGGGTCCGGAGCCGTTAGGACCCACGAGATCTCACGGATAATCGCACAGCATGTACTTTCTATATAGAGAACCACAAAACCAACACATCCATTTAGAGGAGTAGTAGAGGTGCTGACCTGCCGGTTTTAAGGTGTAGTGCTGGAAATATGATCCGCCGTGAGAACACAGTGTATTGTTTTTTTAAAAACCGGACACTTTAATTTTGTATTTGTGCTCGACTTCCTGTCCAGCATGATCTGCTCTGTGCTGAATTGCTGCATCGTGATCCAGCATCCGGCAAAAATAGAAACTCGGCGTATGTGCTCCAGAGGTCTCCGGACTGCCGGAGCCGCTCTGCAGCCGGTGGAAGTACACTCATTGACTAAATGGAAACGGAAATGGATTGGATCTGCCACCGTGCCGGAGCGGAGACGGACCGCAGGCGCATCCGGTGGAATTTAGGGGTAACAATAACACATTCATACACTGTTGGTGCAGCCATCGAGAGAAATGTGGGGTTCAGTATCGACATGAGGACTGGAGGAGCTTCTGAGCTTCTCGTTCTACCTCCTGAGCAACAGAGCCAGACAGTAACAGAGTACATTTACTTGAGTACAGTACTTAAGTACAATTTTGAGGGATCTGTACTTTACTTGAGTATCATCTTTGGGGAGTACTCATGACTTTCAAGTACATTTGAGAGGCAAATATTGTACTCTTTACTCCACTACATTTCTATCCATAACCGTGAGTACCCGTTACTTCTACTAAAAAAACAAAAAAAACTCAATTTGTCGTTTACCTCTCAAACGTGATTGGATTGTGCAGGCACCACTGATTGGTCAGGTTAGATGAGAGACGAAACCATGGGGGAGAGGGGGAGAGAGAGAGAGCTTGATTTTACTTTCAATTCCTTTAACATTCTCCAAGGTATTAACATTTGTCATAACTCCATCTAGGACATTTCTATACATAAATATAAGCACTGTGGCAGTAGTAATGCAATATTTAGAAAATGTATTCTTGATACTCAAGTACTTTTAAAAACAAGTACTTCAGTACTTTTACTCAAGTAGACATCTGACCGTAGTACTTTTACTTATACTTGAGTAAAATTTAGCAAGGGGTATCTGTACTTTTACTCAAGTAAGGAAGCTGTGTACTCTGTCCGCCTCTGCTGAGCAACAAGTGAATTGTGAATATGCAGAAAACATGTTGAATGTGTCACCACTTATAGTCTGTACTGGTAGACACTGGTAGACTAAATCTCCAAACTCACCCATAGCAACACAGATAAGAAGGTAAAACACCTTATTACAGTTTAGGCATGGGCCGGTATGAGATTCTGGCGGTATGATAACCATAAGAAAAAAATCACAGTTACACGGTATGGTGGTATTGTGATTACAGCTCTAAAATGTTCCTAAAAGGAAGAAAAATAAAGATAGACATGTTCATTTAACCTGAATCTGTAATGACAGTGTGAGGGGTCGTGATACTCTACGCTGCAGCTGCAACACCTGAGGGATTTCTGACCAGCACTTCCTGTCTTTGACCAGCACTTCCTGTCTTTGACCAGCACTTCCTGTCTTTGGCGGTTTCGTTTATTGTGGTTTTTAAAATCGCGGTATACCTTGAACATGGTTATCATCCCATGCCTATTACAGTTTTAGTTACTCAAATAGAAAGTACTAGATTTTGGCACATTGTGGCTACAGCTATATAACTGCTCTCGCTACAACCTCCACTCTGCTCGGCATCCAACGGTAGGCAAGATCATAATCACACACTTCAAAGCGCTCTGCATCAAAACACACCAGTATCACCTCCAGCCTCGGAGCCTGTGGTCGAGTCATTACCACATTTTAGCCTTTTTACTTCATGGCTATTAATTCAAGCCTAACTAACTAATGCACAAACACACACACATGATTAAAAGAGAGCCCTCAACAATGCAGCAGCCAATCCTTTATTCTAGTTAAAGTCTTTGCAACAGTTGGCTCTCCCAAGTTGTATAATAGTGATGCAGATCTACATGTTAGCCCAGACGTTTACTCTGCTCTGTCAGGATGAAGCTCTTTGTGAGGCCTCTGCTGTCAGTCAGCCGGGAAACTACAGCATTCAGCACACAGCATCGCTCCAGATCAACTCACTCACTCACTAGGGCAGACTCTCTCTCTCTCTCTCTTTGCCTCTCTCTCTCTTTGTCTCTCTCTCTCTGTCTCTCTCTCTCTCTCTCTCTCTCTCTCTCTCTCTCTCTCTCTCTCTCTCTCTCTACCTCGCTACCCCTCTCTCTCTCTCTCTCTGTGTGTCTCTCTGTCTCTCTCTCTCTCTCTCTCTACCTCTCTCTCTCTCTACCTCTCTCTGTCTCTCTCTCTACCTCTCTCTGTCTCTCTCTCTCTCTCTCCCCTGAATACTCTCTCGCTCTCTCTCTCTGCGTCTCTCTCCCCCTCCCCCTCTACCTCTACCTCTCTCTCTCTCTCTCTCTCTTTGTCTCTCTCTCTCTCTCTCTCTCTCTCTCTCTCTCTCTCTCTCTCTCTCTCTCTCTCTCTCTCTCCTGAATACTCTCTCGCTCGCTCTCTCTACCTCTCTCTCTACACCTCTCTCTCTCTCTCTCTCTCTCTCTCTCTCTCTCTCTCTCTCTCTCTCTCTCTCTCTCTCTCTCTCTCTCTCTCTCTCTCTCTCTCTCTCTCTCCTCTGAATGCTCTTTCTCTCCGTCTCCGGCTGCTCTGCCACTTCTGTTGTCGTCGCTTGGCTGCTTGCCTGTTTTTTTTTTCCTCTTCGTTCCCGCCTCTCCTCAGAAGCAACTTAATCACCTCCAGGCAGCACTCACACCTGATCTCACTCCACTCATCTGCCGAGACCTGTGAGGAGAAAAAGAGAAAGAAACAACCGCCACGCACGAACATCCTCTGAGACCCCGCAAGTAAAAATGTCCATAAAGAAGTCGTGTGACACATGCAATAAACAAGACGAGAGCTTTTGGCTGGCACAAAAAATACATTTATGTTATTCTTTAGTTTCAGTCGGACCTTGTGCATTACATTCCTCTGCTACACATACAGCTGCATTTACATATACAGAAGGGAGGGAGGGAGGGAGGAAGGAAGGATGGAAGGGAGGGAGGAAGGAAGGAAGGAAGGGAGGGAGGGAGGGATGGAGGGAGGGAGGAAGGAAGGAAGGAAGGAAAGGAAGGAGGAAGGGAAAGAAGGAAGGGAGGGAGGGAGGGAGGGAGGGAGAAAGGAAAAAGATGGAAGGAAGGAAGGAAAGGAGGGAGGAAGGAAGGAAAGGAGGGAGGAAGGAAGGAAGGAAAGATGGATGGGAGAAAGGAAGGAAGGAAAGATGGATGGGAGAAAGGAAAGATGGAAGGGAGGAAGGAAAGATGGAATGAAGGGAAGGAAGGAAAGAAAGATGGAAGAAGGAAGGAAGGTAAGATGGAAGGGAGGAAGGAAAGGATGGAGTATGGAAGGAAAAATGGAAGGAAGGAGGGAAGGAAAGAAAGATGGAAGGAAAGAAAGATGGAAAGAAGGAAGAAAGGGAGGAAGGAAAGATGGAAGGAAGAGAAGGAAGGAGGGGAGGATCAAATGTTTTAATCTGTGTTGTAACATTTGCTTCTGTCTTCATTTTTTCTATCTTTTTTTTTTGAAGCTTTAATCTTGTTTGGTTTTTCTTTGCCAACACATTTAAATGTTCCTTGAACTCTCCTCCCACTGACACACACTAACCCGAAATAGTTGAAGAACCGAAGGCGTCGCCGTCATCATCATCATCATCATCATCATCATCATCATCAAAAAACAAAAAACAAAATCTTAATCTCGCTGCGACTGAAACCTGAGGAGCCTCTCGACATTTAAACACAGTGTGGGGGGGGCAGTGTCACATTAGAGCAACGAACAGTCTTTAAAAGGTCTCATGTCATCTATCATAAGATAAAGAAGTCTGTCTTCTCTCCTCTTCCTTCTATCCCCCCTTTCTTCCTTCCTTCCATCCCCCCTTTCTTCCTTCCTTCGATCCTCCCTTTCTTCCTTCCATCTTTTCTTCCTGTCTTCCATCTTTGCTTACTGTCTTCTCTCCTCTTCCTTCTATCCTCCCTTTCTTCCTTCGATCCTCCCTTTCTTCCTTCCATCTATGCTTACTGTCTTCTCTCCTCTTCCTTCCATCTTCTTTTCCTTTCTTCCCTCCCTTCAATCCTCCTTTCTTCCTTCCTTCCTTCCATCTTCCCTTACTGTCTTCTCTCCTCTTCCTTCCATCCTTCAATCTTTCTTCCCTCCCTTCGATCCTCCTTCCTTCCTTCATTCCTTCCTTCCTGTCTTCCATCTTTCCTTACTGTCTTCTCTCCTCTTCCTTCCATCCTTCCTCCCTTCCTTTGACCCTCCCTTTCTTCCTTCCATCTTTTCTTCCTGTCTTCTCTTCCTTCCTTCCTTCCATCTTCTCTTCCTTTCTTCCTTCCATCTGTCTTTCCTTCCTTCCATCCTTCCTTCCTTCCTGTCTTCCATTTTTCCTTACTGTCTTCTCTCCTCTTCCTTCCATCCTACCTTCCTTCCTTCCTTCCTTCTTTCCTTCCTTCCATCTGTCCTTCCTTCCTCCCTTCCTTCCATCTTTTCTTCCTTTCTTCCTTCCATCTGTCTTTCCTTCCTTCCTTCCTGTCTTCCATCTTTCGTTACTGTCTTCTCTCCTCTTCCTTCCATCCTTCCTCCCTTCCTTCCATCCTCCCTTTCTTCCTTCCATCTTTTCTTCCTGTTTTCCCTTCCTTCCTTCCTTCCTTCCTTCCTTCCTTCCTTCCTTCGATCCTCCCTTTCTTCCTTCCTTCCTTACTCCCTCCTTTCCTTCCTTCCCTCCTTACTTCCATTTTTCCTTCCTTCCTTCCTCCCTTCCATCTTTATTTCCTTCTTCCTCCCTTCCTTCCTTCCTTCCTTCCTTCCTTTTAATGATCCAGCCCACATAAGGTCACATTGGGCTGTATGTGGCCCTTGTTCTAGCAGCTCACGTCCTGCAGACTCACTGGGGCTGAATTTGTGGATCAGCAGCCGTCTGAAATCCGTCTATTTGTGTCTAAAACCTGTCCTGGAGTGACCCGCTGTGAAATACCAGCGGCCTTTACAGGACTGTGGCTCATGTCATGCATTAAGCTTGGCCCCGCGGTCTGTGTCTGCGCCAAGCTAACATGTCTGTTGGTTAGTGAGCTAATGGGAAAAGCATGTCTCTGTTGGCTCAGTGCTGCTGGTGTCCAGAGCTCCATTACTGCCACGTTTCACCAGGATGAGTTATAGCTGCACGCTGTGGACCGCAGCACTCAGCTCACTTATATACGGAGTCACTATATCACTACTTCTCTGAATGCCTCTTCCTATGCATTTAAATCCCCCTGCTGTAGCCGTATCCAGGCAACCGGTGGCATCATTTTGTCAAATGACCCGATTCTTTTTTCGAAATTGATTCCTTCCTTCCTTCCTTCCTTCCTTCCTTCTGTCCTCCCTTCCTCCTCCTTTCCTTCCTTCCTTTCTTACTTACTCCCTCCCTCCCTCCCTCCCTCCCTTCCTTCCTTCTGTCCTCCCTTCCTCCTTCTTTCCTTCCTTCCTTCCTCCTTTCCTTCTTACTTACTTCCTTCCTTCCTTCCTTTCTTCATTCTTCCTCCCTCCCTCCCTCCCTCCCTTCTTTCCTTCCTTCATTCTTCCTCCCTCCCTCCCTTCTTTCCTTTCTTCCTTCCTTTCTTCATTCTTCCTCCCTCGCTCCCTTCTTTCCTTCCTTCCTTCCTTCTTCCTCTCTTCTTTCCTTCTTTCTTCCTCCCTTCCTTCCTTGGCTTGAGGATAACAGGAAGGTTAACGTCTAGTTTACTTGATCAGAACTATGTAAAGATGGTTTGGGTTAAAATGATCACTGGAGACAAGTTTTCTAATCCCTTAAAGACATGCAACCTTTGTTGTCATGGCAACAGTGAACACCACCATTAACTGACATGAGCAAGATTAAGTCGATTAGAGTTTCTAAATGTTGGTTTCGATTATTTTTTGATTAATTGTCCAGACCTAATTAATACCCCAAGCATGATTCACAGTAGTGCTTATTACAAACAGCATAGCATCACATCTCTATGCAGCAGTGTGTGAGAGCTCGGTTAGACTCACTCGTTCATCTAGACTTTTCAGCAGCGATCATTTGTGAGACGTTTGCTGATGACATTCGTGATCTGCATTGAAGCAGTTCTTCCTAAAATCCCCCGCGGTGCACTGTCTCTATTTGTAGCCACTTTCTTTGCACCCGCCTCTCTACTGAAGGTCAGCAGCATGTTTTAGTTAGTATGCAGCTTGCACAGGACCCCTAGGATCTGGGGGGGTTTTGGGGACTTATATGGTGCAAAAAACCCCCGACATCCCAAGAGAGAGAAAAGAGAGAGAGAAATTAAATGGGAAGAGAAACGAGTGTGGTTATACTTAACTCTCCTGTTGTCCTCAGGTCAAGGAAAGACAGGAGGAAGGGAGGAAGGAAGGAAAGGAGTAAGGAGGGAAGGGAGGAAAGGAGTAAGGAGGAAAGGATGGAAGGATGGAAGGGGGAAAAGAAGAAGGAAGCAAGGAGAGAAGGAAGGAAAGGAGTAAGGAGGAAAAGAGGAAGGAAAGGTGTAAGGAGGAAAAGAGGAAGGAAAGGAGTAAGGAGGAAAAGAGGAAGGAAAGGTGTAAGGAGGAAAAGAGGAAGGAAAGGAGTAAGGAGGAAAAGAGGAAGGAAAGGTGTAAGGAGGAAAAGAGGAAGGAAGGAAGGAAAGGAGTAAGGAGGGAAGGAAGGAAAGGAGTAAGGAGGGAAGGAAGGAAAGGAGTAAGGAGGGAAGGAAGGGAGTAAGGGGGAAAAGAGGAAGGAAACAAGGAGAGAAGGAAGGAAAGGAGTAAGGAGGGAGGGAGGAAGGAAGGAAAGGACTCTGAGGGAGCAAAGAAAGAGGGAAGGATGGGAAGAACAAAGGAAAAAATAAAGAAGAAGGAAGGAAAGAAGGAACAGTCAAAACAGACGGGGTAAATTTCACCCGGGAGGACGACAGGAAGGTGAAGGAAGAAGGGATGATGTATGATTTTTAGGGAAAAAATATTGCAAAATTTGACCGAGAAGAGGAGACCAGTGACGTAAAGAAAGAGGGCAAGGAGAGGAAGGGTGATGAAAAAAGGAGGAGATGCAAAGAAATGAAGAGAGCGAGAGAGACGAAGACGAAGAGAGGGACTTTTGGGAATTGAAGATGAGAGGAGAGAGACAGTGATGTAAGAGGACGAGAGAGACGAAAGGAAGGGAAGGATGAGCTGAGAGGACAGAGAGATAGAGGAGCAATGGAAAGAAAAGTGATAGAGAAGGCTGGAAGAGGAGGAGGAGGGAGGGAGAGGAAGAGAAGGAGGAGGAGGGAGAAGAAGAGGGAGAGGAAGAGGAGAGAGGAGGAGGAGGGAGAAGAAGAGGATGAGGAGAGGAAGAGAAGAGGAGGGAGGGGAGAGGAAGAGAAGGAGGGAGGAGGGAGGGAGACGGAGAGGAAGGAGGAGGAGGGAGGGAGAGGAAGAGGAGGAGGAGGAGGGAGGGAGAGGAAGAGGAGGAGGAGGGAGGGAGAGAAGAGAAGGAGGAGGAGCAGGAGGGAGAGGAAGGAGAGGAGGAGGAGGGAGGGAGGGAGAGGAGGAGGAGCAGGAGGGAGAGGAAGAGAAGGAGGTGGTAGGGAGGGAGAGGAAGAGAAGGAGGAGGAGCAGGAGGGAGAGGAGGAGGAGGAGGGAGGGAGAAGAAGAGGATGAGGAGGAGGAGAGAGGAAGAGAAGGAGGAGGAGCAGGAGGGAGAGGAGGAGGAGGAGGGAGGGAGAACAAGAGGATGAGGAGGAGGAGAGAGGAAGAGAAGGAGGAGAGAGAGAGGAGGAGGGAGAGGAAGAGAAGTAGAGGAGGAGGAGGAGAGGGGGAGGGAGAGGAGGAGGGGGAGGAGGAGAAGAGGAGGAGGGAGAGGAAGAGGAGGAGGAGGGAGAAGAGGAGGAGGAGGAAGAAGAGAGGGAGGGAGAGGAGGAGGAGGAGGAGGAGGGAGAAGAAGAAGAGGAGGACGGAGAAGAAGAAGAAGAAGAGGAGGGGGAGGAGGAGGAAGAGGAGGAGGAGGGAGGGAGAGAAGGAGGAGGAGGGTGAGGAAGAGAAGAAGAGGGGGAGGAGGGAGAGGAAGAGAAGAAGAGGAGGAGGGAGAGGAGGAGCAGGAGGGAGAGGAGGAGGGAGGGAGAGGAAGAAGAGGAGGAGGGAGAAGAGGAGGATGAGGAGGATGGAGGAAGAAGAGGAGGAGGAGGGAGAGGAAGAAGAGGAGGAGAGGGAGAGGAAGAAGGAGAGGAAGAAGAGGAGGAGGAGGACGGAGAGGAGAAGAGGATGAGGAGGGAGGGAGAGTAAGAGGAGGAGGGAGAGGAAGAAGAAGAGGAAGAGGAGGAGGAGGAGGGAGAGGAGTCATGATAATATGTAGCTGATGAAAGAGAAGATGTTCAGAATGATGATTTTATTTTTTTTGTTTATTTCATTTAATCTGAAGCTTTTTCATCATCTCTGGAGCTCATCATCTTCATCTCTGGAGCTCATCATCATCATCATCTCTGGAGCTAATCTTCATCTCTGGAGCTCATCATCATCATCATCTCTGGAGCTAATCAGAGTAAAAAGCTCTGCTGGATGATTTTTTAATCTAAATGATGTCATGACCTAATATCCCGTCTCCACCTCTGTGATTCTCTTCTAATGAAAATATAATTGATTTTTATGATACAGTGAAACCCGACAGCGACGCCTGCTCTCTCTCCTCCACTGATCCTAACTAAACACATTTAAACACTAGAACTACACATTCTCCTAACTTCTCTGTTTCCATCTGTTCTTAACCTTCCTGTCGTCCTCCCGGGTCAAATTGACCCCGTCTGTTTTGACTGTTCCTTCCTTCCTTCTTTCCTTCCTCCAACCCCCTTTCTTCCTCCTTCTGTCTTTCTTTCCTTCTCTCCTTCCTTCCTTCTTTTCTGCCTCTCTCCTTGTCTCTTTCTTTCCTCCCCATGATCTTCCTCCTTTACCTCCTTCCTTCCTTCCTACTTTCCTTCCTTCCTTCCTTCCTTCCTTCCTTCCTTCCTCCCTCCCTTCCTTCCTCCCTACTTTCCTTCCTTCCTCCTTCCTTCCTTCTTCCCTCCTTACTCCTTTCCTTCCTTCTTTTCCTCCTTACTCCTTTCCTTCCTTCTCTCCTTGCTTCCTTCTCTTTTCCCCCTTCCATCCTTCCTTCCTTCCCTCCTTACTCCTTTCCTTCCTTCTCTCCTTCCTTCTTCTTTCCTTCCTCCCTCATTGTCTCTTTCTTTCCTCCCCATGATCTTCCTCCTTTCCTTTCTCCTTCCTTCCTTCCTTCCTTCCTCCCCTTCCTTCCTCCCTACCTCCCTCCCTCCTTTTCTTCCTTCTTCCCTCCTTTCCTTCCTTCCTTCCTCCCTTCCCTCCTTCTTCCTCCCTTCCTTCCTTTACTTGAGGACAACAGAGGGTCTCTCTCTCTCTCTCATCTCTCTCTCTCTCTCTCTCTCTCTCTCTCGTCCTTCCGTCCAGACCAGGGGTCGGCAACCCAAAATGGTCAAAGAGCCATATTGGACCAAAAAAAACAAAAAACAAATCTGTCTGGAGCCGCAAAAAATTAAAAGCCTTATAAAAGCCTTTATGAAGGCAACACAGGCTGTAAGTGTATATTAGCTATATTAGCCTACTATCAAAATGACTAAGTAGGCTACAAATACATAATGAGCATTTATGATTAAATGTTTTTCCCTGCAGCGCATCCTGGAGAGAATGACACACCACGTGACTACTCCGCTGTACGATATTTGGTGCTTTAACTTCCATTACAATATTAATGTATTATGTTTTGTTACATTGATTGGAAATTATAGAAATACAGTAAAGAAATCAGATTTTTGGTGTCATTTTATTTTGAGGATCGAAAAAAACAAAAACAGAACGGAAAGTGCATAATAGGTCTCCTGCAATTTCAGACCTTCCCATGGAAATAAAATGCTCTTCAAACCTCAATAACAATACAATCCTCTTCTCTTTTGCCACTTATCTGGGTAACAGAGTGCAATAAAACGCCTGCAATTAAAACGCAGTCTGCAATTATAAAAATAAAACAGCAGCCTTTTGAAAAGGTAAGTAGTCTAGCTATATAAAACGAAAGTAAGCCAGTTTAATTTCGATTTCAGGGCATTTCTGTGCATTATCCTCTTCTCTTAGTTTTCTGCAAATGCCAAGTTAAGTAGCCTAAGTCAGTGCAAATGAATAAAATACAGAACAAGAACAATCATTTTCTCTTTCCCGCCTTATGGCGGCAACAGACACGAATGAATAGGCTTGTAAACGAGTAATAAAACAGCCTGCAATTAAAAGGCAGCTTACTTAGCTTTTTGAAAATATAAAGCATAAAATAAGACAGTTTAAGTTTGATTTCTGTGCATTATCCTCTTCTCTTTAGTTTTCTGCAAGTTCCAAGTAAGTCTGTGCAAGAGTACAACGCAGCAGCATCCTCTTCTCTTTTCTCCTTCTTATCTCAGCAACAGACACGCACAAGCGCAGCAATCCTCGGACCTGAGCAATAAAACACAATAATATCCCTAAGTGTCATTCCAAATACTGACAAAAATCAGAAATCTCTTTATAAAAACAGGCACTTTGTTGCTAAATATGTGCTTATGAAAGGATTGTGTTCTCACATGTTTAATGTGACTTCTGTTTTCGGACATCACTGGATAGCTTCTCAACATCAGGCACGTAAGATGAAACTTTAATCTTAACACAGGAGTTCAAGCTCTCATCGGTGAGGCGGGTGCGGTATTTGGACTTGATGTAGTTCATGTTTGAGAATATCTGCTCACACATGTATGTTGATCCAAAGATGGATAATACTCCAAATGCATATTTCTTCATGCACTGATAACTGTCAGGAAGAGCATTCCATGTGTCAAACACAAGTTTTTCAGGTGTTGGGAGGCTTTCAATCTCGCTCCATTTGTGGCTTTGGGCAGCATAGGCTTTCTGACGAGTGAAGTCTTCAAGCGCGGCTGTCAGACTTTTGAATTTTGACACCCACAAATCTTTGTCAGCGATGTCGGCTATTTCCATTTCAAGGTCAGCTTGATTTACTCCTGGGAATGTCTTCAACAAGGACGGGTCAATCTCCAGGGGCGTGACAGGGAAAGATAGTGTCATTTTTTCCTTTCGGAAATCGCTAAATCTGCTCCCAAACGCAGCTTGCATATCAACGATCGCACTTTGTAAATAATCTCCGTTGAGTGTGTGATCGTGATTTCCGTCTTTAAACTCTCTCAGGGATGGAAAGTGAGAGAGCGTGCCTCGCTGTACATCTCTGGCGAATACAGTCAGTTTGCGCTCAAATGACAAAACAGCTTCCAGCATTTGCAGTGCAGTGTTTCCCTGCCCCTGGAGACTTTTACTGAGCTGGTTTAGGTGGCTTGTCATATCCACCATAAAGTGAAGTTTTTCCAGCCACTTGGTGTCTTCCAGTTGTGGGTAGTTCAGGTTTTTGCTTTTCAGGAATGTTTTCACGTGTTCTAAACAAGCAACAAAGCGACGCAAAACCTCACCCCTGGACAGCCAGCGGACTTTGTTGTGTAGGAGGAGGTCAGAATATTCGCTGTCAACTTCATCTAGCAATTCACGGAACTGACGGTGGTTTAATGCTTTTGCAATTATCTTGTTCACGACCTGGATGACAAGGTTCATCACCTCCATACACTCCGGGGGGAATGTTTGTGCACAGAGTGCTTCTTGGTGCAAGATGCAGTGGAATACAAGCAGATTTCGATCCAACGCTTTCTGTAGTAAGGTCACAAACCCCTTGTGAGACCCTCTCATATTGGGGGCCCCATCTGTAGCCACTGAAATCAGGTGGTTGGTGTTTATTCCTTTGTCATTTAAACACTTCAGCACAGCCTCACATATGTCCTCCCCCCGTGTTTGGCCTTTCAGTGGTATTAATTCGACCATTTCTTCTTGCGGCCCATCAGTGTTGACATACCTGCATAACAGCGCTGTCTGTTCGATATCGATCACATCACACGACTCATCACAGGCAATTGAGAACGCCGGAGCTGAATTAATGTCCTTGATTTGCTGATTGGTGATGTCGCCTGCCATTTTAATGGCCCTTTCTTTCACCGTCTTTGCGGAGAGAGGCATGTCTTTTATTTTCTGGATTATCTCGGTTTTATTTTTGAAGTCTGAAAATAGGTGTTCTGATATTTTAATGAATGAATCCTTCATGTAATCACCATCCGTGAATGGTTTTCCACGCTTTATTATCTCTCGGGTTGCAACAAAACTTGCAGCAGTAGTGGAGTTTGGAGATGCAATCCACTTCTTAAATCTACCTTTGCTCTCCTCTAATTTGTCCAGAAGTACTGCAATCGCACTTTTTCTCTCAGTCCCAACTGGGTAGTCGGTTGCAAATTTAGCATGCCTTCCCTGGAAATGTCTTTCCAAATTACTCTTTTTGTTGTTCGACAACTTCTCATTACAAAGCAAACATGCAGGCAATCCTTCTGCATTGGCAATGAAAGCAAATGATTCGGTCCATTCTGCCTTAAATCCTCTGTTCTCATCAGCTATCTTTCTCTTTTTCCCTTTGGGATCCATGGCCCATGCTGACACACCCGCCGGTTTGTTTACAACAGCCACCTGCCTGGCAAGATGCCGCGCAAAAACGTGTGTCGCAGGCTATGACGTAAATCTTCGTTGACAGAAATGTTGAAATTTAATATTTATTATGCACATTTTTACAGCATTGGAAAACTTTTAGAATGTTTTTCCTCCTACAGAAACCATATTAAAAAAAAAACATATATCCCCCCATTCATTTTCATACATTTTTGAAGAGGCTCCAGGGAGCCACTAGGGGGGGCGCTAAAGAGCCGCATGCGGCTCTAGAGCCGCGGGTTGCCGACCCCTGGTCCAGACCAAAACAGTGCTATTCCTAGTATTACTACTAGTACTACTAATATTAATAATACTACTACTAGTACTAATACTACTACCACTATTAATACTACTACTGATACTACTAATACTAACAATAATATCATTTATAGGCCAGCCTACAGACTAGTGTGACATACTCAGAGTGACCCGCGTGTCCCTAATATATTTCTCTTGCGCAGACGGGTCATGTTTGGTTAGTCTCCAGCTGTAAGATCATTTTAAGATGTTCTGTCCTGAAGGTCTCAGCTCATAGCCCCCCCCCCCCCCCCCCTCCTCTCCACTCCCTGACCTGTATATCTCCCTCTCTCCCTCTTCTTCTCTCTCTGTCCTGATTTCATTTCTCATCCCTGCAGTATTTCCTTCCTTACACCTTTCCCCAATTATCCTGTCACATCTCCCACCTGGTGTGTGTGTGTGTGTGCGTGTGTGCGTGTGTGTGTGTGTGTGTGTGTGTGTGTGTGTGTGTGTGCGCGTCACAGGTTCTCTGACATCTCTATCCTTACAGATAATTGGATGTTGGGTCATGACATCAAACAGCTGCCGGGGGAGGACATGCGGAGTGAGAGAGAGAGAGAGAGAGGGATGAAGATAGAGGGATGAAGAGAGAGGTGCAGAATAATTTTGAATTTCATGCACTTTAATGCTGAAAACTCACAACAAGACACTGGAGAAAAAAATGACTAAAAACACCTCAAACACACACACACACACACACACACACACACACACACACACACACACACACACACACACACTAGAGGGAAATTAGGGTGGACCACAGAGACAGCATATAAAAAGCAGGTTGAAGAATTTTAACAACTGGCAGTTTTGCCAAAAGGGAAATATCATACTTTTTATTATTTTCTATCATTTTATACTGTTTTAATATTGGATGCTAAAATGGTAAAAGTTGCAAACCCTAACCCTCCTGTTGTCCTCGAGTCAAGGAAACGAGGGAGGGAAGGAAGGAAATAAGGAAGGGAGAAAGGAAAGGAAGGGCAGAGGAAAGGAGGGAAAGAAGGACAGAGGAAAGAAGGAAGGTGAGGGAGAGGAAAGACAGAGAAAAGGAGGGAGGGAGGGAGGAAAGGAAGGGAAGAAAGAGAGAAGGAGGGAGGAAGGACAGATGGAAGGAAGGAAGGAAGGGAGGAAAGAAGGTCAGAAGGATGGGAGGAAGGAAAAGAATGAAGGAAGGACAGAAGGAAAGAAGGACATAAGAAAAGGAATCTAATTGTTTGCACATGCCCATAAATGTCTGTCTGTTGCTCAGTCTTTGTTGCTAAGGTGGTTGCTAAGGCTTTTCCAGATGTTGTTCTGACAACCCATTTGCATATTTCAGATGTGATTGAGCTCCAACTTGTACAGACTGATTTGAGAGGTTTATATTGGTGGTAAAGAAAGAGGAAAGGAAGAGAAACTCTGCTACTGTAGTTAGTTTATGTAGTGAGCAGAGCCGGAGGAAGCTTCCTGTTTGAGACGGAGGCCGAACTGAGGCGCTGCAAAAAGAGCCAGTATAAAATAAATATGTCTTTAACCTTAAATTATATAAAGACTTTCCAGTAGAGCCCCACAACATAAATATATACACCTGGAAATGAGCATGCTTTATTTATGCCATTAAAAGTAATGTAATATATTCTCATTAAATCTTGTCTTCAAGCAGTTTAACATTCTTTAGATGTTTTCAATTGAGAAAAAAATCCACTTAATTTTTCCATGACTTTATAAAAGTGAGGCTGAGTTAACAGAGAACAAAAAGCTGCTTCAAGAATGTTTTTTGACATGCGGAGGTGCTCAAGTTAAGCCAAAATATCCACTGAAGTATAGTATAAAGTGGTAAACCTCACAGTAGTAATACGAGGTCCAAAATAATATATACCGTATTTTCCGCACTATAAGGCGCACCTAAAAGCCTTCAATTTTCTCAAAAGCTGACAGTGCGCCTTACAATCCGGTGCGCCTTGTATATGGTTAAATGCGTAAATGCGCTGGCTGTGAGTGGTGGAAGCGCTGCGCAGCTCCTGTATCTAACGCGAGGAAGAGATGGGAGACTTCAGAGATATGCAAGGACTCTCAAAAGCTTGACAGTTATGAGTCCGGCCAGAGTTTGAGCAGAAAGGAGGACACCAGTCTGATGATTAGCACCTTTTTTTCAACTGCGGGTCGGCCGGGTTGTTGATTTGTACATTGTTCTGCGGGGCGGGTTAGGTTCTGGCGTGAAAATAGCTGACCCGCGCATCACTAATAGCTTCTATTCTGTGCGCCTTATAATGCAGTGCGCCCTATATATTAAAAAAATTATAAAATATGTCATTCGTTGAAGGTGCGCCTTATAGTGTGGAAAATACGGTAATGATAATAAAATGTATGAAATGTGTTGAAAATATTTGAAGCACTTCAAATGATGCAAACAAGCAAAAAAATTTAATAAAAGGAGTAAAAAGTGTTTTTATCTTAAAGGGAGTAATATAACTTCTGTCCAGTTAGTTGTAGTCCATATAAGGAAGTGTGCTGCTGCTCCAGACTGGTTGGTATACTAGCTGCTGCAGAGTTCATTGACCTGAAGGTGCTAAAACATTCAGCTCTTTAAACTAGTAGTAACATTCTTTACATCGATCTTTAAAAGAGACAGAGAGTCAGCGTCAGAATGTCTGATGTGCTCTCTCTGGCTCGTCTGGGTTAAAGCAGACGTAGTTTACGCTGGATGAAGACTGATTATTGATTTCTAGAGAAGTTCAGTAAAAAAACAAGTAGGTGAAATTATTTGTTTGCATCATCAAGAGCCAGATGTTCTCTACTTCCTGTTAGTATTTAGTTGATGTTGCCTCATCTTATCTTATTTTAAATGAGCCACATAGATGAAGGAGAAGTCTCACCAAGTCACCTTTGTGTCGTCCTCCCGGGTCAAATTGACCCCGTCTGTTTTGACTGTTCCTTCCTTCCTTCCTTCCCTTCTTCCTCCCTCCTTTCCTTCCTTCTTCCTCCCTTCCTTCCTCCTTCCTCCCTCCTTTCCTTCCTTCCCTCCTTCCTTCCTCCCTTCCTTCCTTCCCTCCTCCCTCCTTTCCTTCCTTCCTTCTTCCTCCCTCCTTTCCTTCCTTCTTCCTTCCTGTCTCCTACCTTCCTTCCCCCCTCCTTTCTTTCCTTTCCTTTCCTTTCCTTTCCTTTCCTCCCTTCCTCCCTTCCTTCCTCCTTTCCTTCCTTCTTCCTTCCTCCCTCCTCTCCTTCCTTCTTCCTCCCTTCCTTCCTTGACTCGAGGACAACAGGAGGGTTAATTAATTTAAGAGAAAATGACGTCATGTCTAACAAGGCTCTGGTGATCTCATCAGCTTCCTGTCCGCTGATTTACTTTAGTTTTTCGGGTTCAGTGAATGACTTGTCAGAGCTGAATAGTTTGACCTTTTACTCGTCGAATGAGGACATTTTTAAAGTTGAATTGTTACCCATTTTCCTCCCTCTCCCCCTCCCTCCCCTCCCTCCCTCTCCCCCCTTCTCCAGTTTTCAATATCACCACTCTACCCTCCTCTCATTGCTCTTCTGCTCCTTTTTTCCCCCTCTTCCTTTTAATATAACTTACCTGCTTTCTGCTGTCCATCTCTCTTCTTCTTCACCCCCGAGAGCCTTTACAGTGTTCTTTACTCTCTCTCTCTCTCTCTCTCTCTCTCTCTGTCTCTCTCTCTCTGTCTCTCTCTGTCTCTCTCTCTCTGTCTCTCTCTGTCTCTCTCTCTCTCTCTCTCTGTCTCTCTCTCTCTCTGTCTCTCTCTGTCTCTCTCTGTCTCTGTCTCTCTCTCCCTCTCTGTCTCTCTCTCTCTCTGTCTGTCTCTCTCTCTCTCTCTCTCCTCTCTCTCCCTCTCTCCCTCTCTCTCCCCCTCTCTCTCTCTCTCTCTGTCTCTCTCTGTCTGTCTCTCTCTCTCTGTCTCTCTCTCTCTCTCTCTCTCTGTCTCTCTCTCTCTCTCTGTCTCTCTCTCTCTCTTACCCTCCTCTCTCTCTCTCTCTCCCTCTCTCTCTCTCTCTCTGTCTCTCTCTCTTACCCTCCTTCTCTCTTTCTCTCCCTGCCTAGAGTCTACTGTCTCAGTGATAACCAGTGTCTATCGGTGCTGTGTTACAGTGTCTGGGTGCTGCAGATAGCTTATCTTTGGAAGTCTTACACCACCGGGAGCACAACCTCACTGTACACACACACACACACACACACACACACACACACACACACACACACACACACACACACACACACTTTTAAGAAGAAAAATACACATGAGCTTGAGTGCACATGCATACACATGACCTATGCACAGTGCCAAGACCTTAACACGCTCATGCAATGCACAAATAGACTGCAGAGAGAGAAAAGCATTCCCTCGCTGTGTGTAATCATCTCCATTCACACTAATACACATATGAGAGTTTTCAGTGGATGTGACTGCAGGGCCAAACAGAACAAGCCAGGATTTAATCGATGTGGCCCCGACCCTCCAGTCTCAACACTGTATCTTTCACACACACACACACACACACACACACACACACAAAGCAGCACGGTGGGAACATGCAGGGACTTGATGGTGAGTGTCGAGACCAGAATGATAACTAAACAGATGGGAACAGAACTTTTATTATTTTATATGAAAATGATCAAACTACACTTGCAGGCAGCATTTTAAACCCTCCTGTTGTCCTTGATTCAAAGAAGGAAAGGAGGGAGGATGGAAAGAAGAAGGAAGGAAAGGAGGGAAGGAAGGAAGGTAGGTGGGAGGAAAGAAGAAAGAAGGAGGGAGGAAGGAAAGGAGAGAGGAAAGAAGAAAGGAGAGAAGGAGGGAATTATGGAAAGAAGGGAAGGAGAAATGAAAGGAGGGAGAAAGGAAGAGAGAAAGGAAGAGAGAAGGGAGGAAAGAAGGGAATGAGAGAAGGAAAGGAGGGAGTAAAGAAAGAAGGAGGGAAGGAAGGAAAGGAGGAAGAGGGAAGGAAGGGAAGGAAAGGAGGGAGAAAGGAAGGAGGAAGGAAGGGAGGAAAGAAAGAGAGAAGGAAGGAGGAAGGAAGGGAGGAAAGAAAGAGAGAAGGAGGGAAAGAGGGAAGGGAGGAAAGAAGGAACAGTCAAAACGGACGGATTCAATTTGACCCGGGAGGACGACAGGAGGGTTAAAGACGTGATGATGATGATGATGATGATAAATTGGTCGGCATGTAAAACCATTTTCTGTGCAGTGTGATAAAACTCAGTCCATAACTATTACCAACCTCAGTGTGCAGTGTTGGTTTTTATTTTTTTGTTCTGATCTTTTAAACACAATAAACTGTTACGCCGGTTTGAATTGCTGGATTGTATTTCATTGTGTCGCCGGCACTTTAAACAACCCGCCCCACACTAACACGGCCCTTTGTGCTGTTAAACACAGCCCTGTGTTCAGTGTGATGCAGCTGAAGGTTCACACACAGTACATGAGAGGAGTATTACTGTTTGCTTCTCTAGCACAGACACAGTTGGTGCAGCTGAAATGTGTACAGTCCTTTATGGTTTGGTATTTTGGTAACTTCTGTAAATATCCCAAAATATCCTTCCTTCCTTCCTTCCTTCCTTCCTTCCTTCCTTCCTTCCTTCCTTTCCTTCCTCCCTGCCTTCTTTCTTCCCTTCCTCTTTTCCTTTCTCCCTCCCTCGTTCCTTATTTCCTCCATCCTTCCTTCCTTTCCTTCCTTCCATCTGTCCTTCCTCCCTCCCTCCTTCTCTCCTCCCTTCCTTCTTTTCTTCCTCCGTCCTTCCTTCCTTCCTTTCCTTCCTTCCATCTGTTCTTCCTCCCTCCCTCCTTCTCTCCTCCCTTCCTTCTTTCCTTCCTCCATCCCCCTTTCTTCTTCCTTCCTTCCTTCTTTCTTCCCTTCCTCCCTCCCTTCTTCTCTTTCTTTCCTCCCCCCTACCTTCCTTCCTTCCTTTTTTCCTCCATCCTTCCTTCCTTCCTTCCTTCCTTCCTTCCTTCCTTCCTTCCTCCCTTCCTTTCAATGAGTGTCCTATAAAGGGTAAAGTCACACAGACCAATGCAAACCCTCGCAGGCATGGATAGTATAAAATGGCTTAAAGGCTCCATTTTACACAAAGGAGGTTACATCTGAAGTCAGACCTTTAAGATTTTACTCAGGAAGGTTTTTTCCTCATTTTTTAATATTTAACATGTTACTGAATACATATATTACTGTTTTTAATTCTTTAGCAACCATAGAACACAACCTGTATCTATAGCAACCATAGAACACAACCCGTATCCATAGCAACCATAGAACACAATCTGATCTGAAGTTAGACCTTTAAGATTTTACTCAGGAGGGTTTTTTCCTCATTTTATAATATTTAACATGTTACTGAATACATATATTACTGTTTTTAATTCTTTGAAGGAGGGAGGGGAGGGAGGAAGGACAGAAGGAAGGAAGGGAGGACAGATGGAAGGAAGGACGGAAGGAAGGAAGGGGGAAGGAAGGAATTAAGAAAGGAAGGAAGGAGACCTGAAACATTTATAACCTATCAGAGCAGCGATGTACTGTCAGATAAATATGAAGGAATGCTTTGACAGGAAGTAAGATGCTACCACCTGTACAAGTCTGGATTAGTTAGATTGAGGGTGCTGTGCAGTTTATAATCAGCTGGATCAGAATGGGAGATTATCTTTAGCAGAATGGATATTTTATGTTTGAAACCATTAAAACCATTATGTAGCTTAAATGGTAGCAGTCTGCAGGCTTCTAGGCCATCGTCACGGTCAAACTATTTATATAAATGAAAACAGCACGATATGATTTAGATAATTAAACCTGATTAAACAATGTTTAACCTGAGGGTCCATACTCTCAATACTCACAAGGCCATCATCAAAGTCTAACAACGTACAAAGAATCTATTTCTAATCCCGCCTCTTTATTTTTTACACAGGAATAAAATAATAAGAATAATACATGAATCATAAAGCATCATTTAACCCTCCTGTTGTCTAGTCAAGGAAGGAAGAAAAGGAAGAAGAAAGGAGGAAGGAAGAATGGAGAGAGAAAGAAAGAAGGAAGGGAGGAAAGAAAAGAAGGAAGGGAGGAAAGAAAAGAAGGAAGAGAGGAAGGCAGGAGGGAGGAAGGAAGGAAAGAAGGACAGAGGAAAGAAGGAAGGGAGGAAGGAAAGGAAGTAAGGAACAGACAGGGTCAATTTGACCCGGGAGGACGACACAAGGGTTAACCTACATTATCCCAAATCAAGGACTATTTTAATGCACAACTTAAAAGACTCCTCAAGACTGAAAGGGGCCATTTTTGTCGACCTCCCAAAGTCTGAGTGAAGCTTAAACTGAAGCAAAGTTTGTAAAAGTCTAAATAAAATACTTCAGACACACTCGCACTGTGAGGAAGAGCTCAGCCGAGAGCTCCAATCGATCAGAAACAAGTTAAACACACTTCCTGTCATTTTCATAAAATAAAACACCTGTTATCTTTTATTATTAAGAAAACCATAACGATAGAATTGGTGCTTTTATTTTGAAAACAGGAAGCAAACATACCCTCGCTGTAGCTAACTTGAAACCAGCGAGGTGTTGATCTGTGACGTTTGTATGTTGGGTTTTTCCAGAAGTTGCATTGCATCTTGGGTAATGTGAGTGTGAGTAGTAGCGTTGCATCTTGGGTAATGTGAGTGTGAGTAGTAGCGTTGCATCTTGGGTAATGTGAGTGTGAGTAGTAGCGTTGCATCTTGGGTAATGTGAGTGTGAGTAGTAGTGTTGCATCTTGGGTAATGTGAGTGTGAGTAGTAGCGTTGCATCTTGGGTAATGTGAGTGTGAGTAGTAGCGTTGCATCTTGGGTAATGTGAGTGTGAGTAGTAGTGTTGCATCTTGGGTAATGTGAGTGTGAGTAGTAGCGTTGCATCTTGGGTAATGTGAGTGTGAGTAGTAGCGTTGCATCTTGGGTAATGTGAGTGTGAGTAGTAGCGTTGCATCTTGGGTAATGTGAGTGTGAGTAGTAGCGTTGCATCTTGGGTAATGTGAGTGTGAGTAGTAGCGTTGCATCTTGGGTAATGTGAGTGTGAGTAGTAGCGTTGCATCTTGGGTAATGTGAGTGTGAGTAGTAGCGTTGCATCTTGGGTAATGTGAGTGTGAGTAGTAGCGTTGCATCTTGGGTAATGTGAGTGTGAGTAGTAGCGTTGCATCTTGGGTAATGTGAGTGTGAGTAGTAGCGTTGCATCTTGGGTAATGTGAGTGTGAGTAGTAGCGTTGCATCTTGGGTAATGTGAGTGTGAGTAGTAGCGTTGCATCTTGGGTAATGTGAGTTTGAGTAGTGGCGTTGCATCTTGGGTAATGTGAGTTTGAGTAGTCAGCTCTTGATGCATACTCTGCATTTCTGGAGAATCTAGTAAACCATCCAGGAACTTCACATTAAATGAAGGAAAGAAGGGAGGGAGGAAATAAGGAAGGTAGGGAGGGAGGGAAGGAAGGAATAAAGAAAGCAAGGAGGGAGGGAGGGAAGAAGGTAGGAAGAAGGAATGAGGGAGCGAGGGAGGGAGGGAAGAAGGAAGGAAGGAAGGGAAGACGGGAGGATGGAAGGGAGGAAGAAGGAAGGAAGGAAGGGAAGACGGGATGATGGAAGGGAGGAAGAAGGAAGTGATGAAAGAAGGGAGGAAAGGAAGGGAAGACGGGAGGATGGAAGGCAGGAAGAAGGAAGGGAGGAAAGAAGGAAGGAAAGGAAAGAAGGAAGGAGGGAGGGAGGAGGGAAGGAAGGATGGAACTTCTCACATACTCTAAATCACATACTACACAGTTGAAACACACTACATACCTCAAATGACGTCAGAGTTAGTAGAGTAGTAGGAAAGGATGAGGTTTAGAACAGAGCCTTAGTGCGGGCTGTGTTGGGGAGGAGCTCTGTGTGTGGTCAGCCTATCACAGAACGATGTGCACACAGCTACCAAATAAGGGTTTTCCTTCATCACAAGAATGGATACCAAGCCCGCAGGAAGAGCACAGGGACGTTGAAGCCAATTTGGCATAGTGGCCAAAGTGTGTGATGCTATTGGGCCCCATTGACTTACATTGTGAAAGAGACATCTGTAAATCAGCTGATACATGTCTCTAAGCGTCACAAACCCTTCCTCCAACACTGAATCCAGTTCTCTTTATACATTCATGATGGATATCTGTTTCATCTGAGTATTTGGCTCAACCTTCTTATCATATTATAACTGCATAGAAATACAGATAAGAACATAGTAACTGTAAGTCAAACAATGGTTTCTCCCCCTGTGAAGGAAGTAAGCCTGTTCATGACTAGAATAACAGCTCCGAACTTATCAAATCCGTTTTTACCTCAGAGGAAATTCATAGTATGAGAAAACTGATGAATGCCATAAATTGTCTTCAGTCATTGTTTGTATCTAAATTATTCTTGCGTGCGTGAGCTCAAAACCACATATCCAGTGTCCAGTTTCTGCCATGGTGACATTTCTTTATCTAATAAATAACAAAATATAATGCTGTCAGTCACTTTCTCTTGACTGGTCAGTGCTTTATTGACCCAAAAGACTGTAAGTAATAAAAAGTGACTGACAGCACACTGACCTCATCCTACAATATTGCTTCAGAGAAGAAAGACAGTTTAATCTGCAGTACCTCTTCCACAGCTTCATATCACTTCTGATTAGTTTGATATACGCGGAAACTGTTGCAGGAAAACCAAACAAAGAAAAATCTGGCTTTAATAAAACTTGAGGAAACAGGTGAAAATATTGAACAACAAGGTTTATAATGAACAATTATAAACATGTTAATTGTAGTTTTTATCCAGGCGGGGAGTTCCTGTCCTCTGAAAAGAAGCCAACGCGGAAGTAACTTAGAGCTGCATTCTATCAAAAGGCCACCAGGGGGCGACCGTCTCTATACAAGTCAATGGAGAATTCACCAACTTCTCACTTGATTTCTAACCTCAGTAAACGTTTTCAAAATGTGTTTATGGTCTCAATCGCTAGTTTAAAGCCTTCTTCAATGCAGTATGATGTTCATTTGGGACATTTTGGCCTCCCTGATTTTATATTAGACGATAAAGCAGGGTATGCATTAGGGCGTGGCTACGTCCTGATTGACAGGTTGATTGACCAATGTCCTCGAGATCCAGCCCTCGCAACCATAGCAACCTTCCCGCTCCGCCCATGGCCCCGCCTCATGCCTATATAAGTAGAATCCGTGTTTTTATTTTTCCCAGCATGCACCTGAAATTTTCAAGATGGCGCTGCCTAGATTCGAAACTATTGTCTTCTGAGCAGCAGTCCACAAACCAATGGGTGACGTCACGGATGTTACGTCCATTTCTTTTATACAGTCTATGATTTTATTGCAGTGAATCAAGTGTAAAAATATCTAGAGGGTAAATAAAATGTCTTATAATGAAATCAACTGCTTGATTATCAGAATAATTTAGATGAAGAGTAACATGTTAAATATTTTAATGTCAGTTAAAAGCAGATTAACCCTCATTTTATACACACACAGTCAAAGAGTGGAGGGTGACGACTTGTATGTGCAAGGAAGCTCAAATTGTATATTTCATGCTGCTATCAAACATCACTGCTTATGAGAAACATGTCCGAACTGCTCAAATGCAGTTTAATCTATTATTCAATGAATACAAGTAAAATGTTTCATATTTTATTACACATATAACAACACTTGTATACATATAAAGTTCATCCAGATCGACCTCAACACACTGAAACAGTGAAAATGAAGGCAGACTGTAATACATAGAGAATAACACACACACACACACACTTATACAACACACCCCTGCTGAGAGGCACAAGCATGAAAACACATGAGCAGTGAGATGTGTGTGTGTGTGTGTGTGTGTGTGTGTGTGTGTGTGTGTGTGTGTGTGTGTGTGTGTGTGCGTGTGCGTGTGCGTGTGCGTACGTGCTTTGTTCCACATGCTCAATGTTATTTTTTTCCTCTCTTCTTCAGGTTGTTTGATCCATTATAGATCAGAGACAGAACAGTGGCCAGACTGAGGAATAAAATAAAATGAAATAAAACAACATGGTAGAGAGAGAGAGAGAGAGAGAGACCATTTCTACAGCGCAGTATGAAACTGTGACAGCTGCAGCTCAGGTTTGGTCGCCATGGCGCCATTTACACTTTTATACTTCTTATAGATAAAAATACAGATGTGATTTGATTCACTTTCACACTTTACACATGGGACACTCTCTATGAAGTAAAGTGAACATGATACTGAGGACTTGCTGAAGCTGCAGCTGTCAGGTGCTACTTTGTCTATTTGTCTATGGGGGGGGGGGTCCCAAAGTATCTCTAACATGCTTATGGCGCTTTTCCACTACACAGTTCCAGCACGACTCGCCTCGACTCAGGGTTTTTTGCGTTTCCACTAGGGATAGTACCTGGTACCTGCTACTGTTTTAGTACCTGCTCTGCTGAGGTTACAAGCGAGCCGAGCCAATACTAAATGTGATGTCATCAGACTGCCGGCCACTGATTGGTCAGAAGAGTTGTCGCTGGAAGAGTCATGAGCCGTCCCACACAAGAATCAAACCCGCCATTTTTAAACACCAACAACAGCGTTACAGCCATACGGCTCAATGTTGTTGCTTTGTGTGTGACAGAAAGCCACATACAGCAGCAAGTACACCACTGCCTCCATGTCCTCCATTGTTTATGTGTTTGTGTCGCGTATAAAACAAAGTCACGGCAGTTTCGCAGAGCCGTTGCTATGACGACCCCGCCCACGTTGAGTAGGTACCTTTTTGTAATGGAAAAGGTCGTTCCTGGAACCGAGCCGAGTAGAGGCGAGTAGTGCTGGAAGTGAAAAAGCGCCAATAGTCACAAGTGTCCTGCAGAACATCCGGAGTTTAGGACTTCAGGAGTCGATGCAGGAAAACATCCGAACATGTCTGAAACTAAATCAAACACTGCTCTATTGTGTTGTGACTTAAGAAGCTTCAGAAAAGCTCTGCTCGACTTTTGAAAACTGAAGCACCAGCAGAGGCTCCTCCTGAGAGCTGGCTGTCGTGCAAAAATCTCTGAACAAGTTGTTTTATTCTGTCTTGGCACAAGTCGGGCTCCGTGAACTTGTTTGTTGGGTCAAAACATGCCGTCTGTCTCACTATAGTCTACTTCAGGGGACTCCTTTTATGCAAAAAAACAAAACAAAAAGACAACAACTTTCATGTCCTGTAACCTGACAATTGTTTTATATTTCCCAGAATGCCTTTGGAGCTGTTTCTGCTCCTAAGCCAATGTTCACATCCATCTGCAGAGTCATGTTCTCGAGTCAAGGAAGGAAGGAAAGGAAGGTGGAAGGGAAGAAGGAAGGAAAGGAAGGTGGAAGGGAAGAAGGAAGGAAAGGAGGGAGGAAGAAGGTAGGAAAGGAGGGAGGAAGGAATGGAGGAAGAATGATGGAAAGGAGGGAGGGAGGAAGGAAGAAAGAATGTAGGAAGGAAGGAAGGAAGGAAGGTGGAAGAGAAGAAGGAAGGAAAGGTGGGAGGAAGGGAAGAAGGAAGGAAAGGAGGAGGAAGGAAGGAAGGAAGGGAGGAAGAACTTAGGAAAGGAGGAAGGAGGGAGGAAGAAGGTAGGAAAGGAGGGAGGAAGGAATGGAGGAAGAATGATGGAAAGGAGGGAGGGAGGAAGAAAAAGAATGAAGGAAGGAAGGTGGAAGAGAAGAAGGGAAGAAGGAAGGAAAGGAGGGAGGGAGGGAGGAAGGGAAGAAGGAAGGAAAGGAGGGAGGGAGGAAGGGAAGAAGGAATGAAAGGAGGGAGGAAGGAAGGGAGGAAGAAAGGAATGAAGGGAGGTGGAAGAGAAGAAGGAAGGAAAGGTGGGAGGAAGGGAAGAAGGAAGGAAAGGAGGGAGGGAGGAAGAAAGAAAAAGAATGAAGGAAGGAAGGAAGGTGGAAGAGAAGAAGGAAGGAAAGGAGGGAGGAAGGAAGGAAGTAGGAAAGGAGGGAGGAAGGAATGGAGGAAGAATGATGGACAACAGGAGGGTTAAATGTAAAAAAATTGTGAAATTTGACCTAAATTAACCGAATATAAGAGATAACTTGATATTTAGAATATGAGGCTTGTAAGTCAGTGGTGATCAGTGGTGTATGTG
>NC_070583.1:33354632-33396823 GCF_027409825.1 Scomber japonicus | reverse complement strand
ATTAACTGAAACTAAAATAAAAACTACAATTAAAACAAAAACGAAAACTAAATAAAAACTACAATGAAGAATGTAAAACTAACTAGAACTAAACTGAATTGCAGATAAATTCAGCTTCGGTTTCGTTGTCGTTTCGTTTTCTCCTTCGGTTACTTCCTGTCCTGCAGCAGCCGTGATTAAAGAATGAAATTAAAAAGGACTTGACAAACCATATTTGGTGTCACTTATTCTTTCATCCTTTTCAGCTTCTACAAGTCAAGGCTTTCTCTTAATACCTGAAAAACTAAGACTAAATAAAAACTAAACTGAAACTAGTCAATTCCTTCAAAATAAAACCAAACTAAAACTAGTCAATTCCTTCAAAATAAAAACTAAACTAAAAACTAGTCAATTCCTTCAAAATAAAAACTAAACTAAAACTACCAAATCACTCGTTGAACTAACTAAAACTAAACTGAAATAAAAAAGCAAACTGAAAAACTAAATAAAAATAAAAACTAAAGAAAATGTCAAAACTATAATAACCTTGCAATGGACACAATGACCATCCACAGCAGTACAGTTCATTCCTGTGGTGCATTAAGCAAAAAGCCACTTACTGCTGTAAATAGATTACCTAAATTGGAAGTTGTGTACACTGTCGAGTAGGCGAAACTGTCAAATATGGAGGAGGAAGCATGATGGTCTGGGGCTGTTTTTCTGGATCCAGGGTCGACTACGGTCATCCTACAGCAAGATAATGACCCAAAACAATAAGTCCAAGCTATGCCAGAACTACCTTAGGAAAAAAGACCAAGATGGAAACCTAAAAAAACTGGAAAAATTGGGTTGTTCTAAAACAGTGGTTCTCAACCTTTTTTCAGTGATGTGCTCCCTGTGAAATATTTTCTAACCCTAACCCTAACCCCCTAACCAGCACAAAGCATAGGTGGTTGAAAAAAAGACGTAAAACACTGTGCCATCAGTGTCTGATTTTGTAACTGTGCAAAATATTGCATTCTCTTGAACTATTTGGAAATAAAAAAGATATAAAAATAACTAAAGAAGAAAAAAAATAATAATTAACCCTTAAACAGACCTTACTAGTTATGTCATTTGCACCTCAAGTAAGGAAGGAATGAAGGAAAGAAGGAAGGAAGGAAAGGACCGAAGAAGGAAGGAAAGGAGGAAGGAAGGGAAGCAAGGGAGGAAGAAGGAAGGAAAGGAAGGAGGGAGGAAGGAAGGAAGGTAAGAAGGAAAGGAGGGAGGAAGGGAAGGAAGGGAGGAAGAAGGAAGCAAAGGAAGGAGGGAGGAAGGAAAGGAGGGAAGGAAAGGAGGGAAGAAGGAAGGAAAGGAGGGAGGAAGGAAGGAAGGACAGATGAAGGAAGGAAGAAAGAAAGGACAGAAGGAGGGAACATTTACCCTAACAGCTGAACTTAGATCTGAGGAAGGAAGGAAGGAAGGAAGGACGGACAGATGAAGGAAGGAAGGAAGGAAAGAAGGAAGGACAGAGGAAGGAAGGACAGAGGAAGGAAGGACGGAAGGAAGGAAGGACGGAAGGAAGGAAGGAAGGACAGAGGAAGGACCCGGGAGGACAACAGGAAGGTTAAAAGAGTCTGTATCTCCTGGTGCACGTTGTCTGTTTAAGGGTTAACTTGAGCGATGACCGGGCCCAAGCTCCCCCCGCCTCTTTTAGGATTATAATAAAGATATGTCTTTAAACTGAATTCATGAACTCAATTGTTGATAAATATTTCATTTCGTTTCATTTTAAAGGATTTTTAAAAGTCTCATGTACCCCCTGGAGTGCCTTCAAGTACCCCCAGGGGTAGTAGTACCCCCATTCGAGAACCACTGTTCTAAAAAATGTGACCGGTATTGTAAGCTAAATAGCTAGCTTTAGCATTTAGCAGCTAAAGAGCCAGATATTTCCCTCAGAAGTTGGTAGAGAGTAAAAACAGAGAGAGAGTGAATATTGGACTTACCCTCAGATGGCTAACTTCCCCTTTAGCCACTAAGTTGATGGGTGTTTTTTCTGGATCCAGGGTCGGCTACGGTCATCCTACAGCAAGATAATGACCCAAAACACAAGTCCGAGCTATGCCAGAACTACCTAAGGAAAAAAGACCAAGATGGAAAGCTAAAAAACTGGAAAAATTGGGGTGTTATAAAACTTGTGACTGGTTGTGTAAATCAAATGGGAAAAAGGTTTGTTGGACCTTTCATGCATCACATGCCAAAGCCCGGCATTGTTCTTGTATCCACTTCTCTTCGTACATCACATTAAACTGACGACAACCAACCGTCCAGACAGTCGGCCGTGTCTGACAGAGAGCTGACTGTCATTCTTTCTCTCCACTTTTCTTGAGTAGCTCCAGACTTAGAATAACTGTATAATCGCCCTTCATTCATCAAACCCTCGCCTCCCGCTGTCTCCAGAACAGAAGGATGACTGAACATTTCTGCTTTGTAAGGACACTGATAGTCGCTCGGTGTTACAGATATTCACAATGAGTTGGAGAAATTAGTTGAATGACAGCGTCGCCCGCAGTTTAATAGGAGGCATTAAAGGCTTTTCAGACATAATTGGGTTTCTGGGGTTCGGCTGAATGGGCCCGCTGAAAAAAAAACTGTCGCTCCTGAGTTCTCCCTCATAAATCACTGGGATCACAATCTATATTCCTCTTTCCTTCTTCCCCTTCCTTTTTATTATTCCTCTCTCCTTCACAGTCAAGATGTTCTCGTCCTCGTCCTTCCTATAATCTCTGTTTTTGTTATCTCCAACTGTTAAAGGTCAAAGAACAGGAGACTCGGCCAAGACGATTTACGTAAAGAGCACTTTTTTTTTTCTTTACGGAGAATGAGAAATACATTCCAATAAAACCAGAGATCATGACCAGATCAAGGTGAAATGTGTAGAATTGTACAAGTGTGGAATAAAATGAGTAAAAGGGAGGAAGGAATGGAGGAAGAATGATGGAAAGGAGGGAGGGAGGAAGAAAGAAAGAATGAATGAATGAATGAATGAAGGAAGGAAGGGTGGGAGGAAGGAAAGGAGGGAGGGAGGAAGGAAGGAAGGGAGGAAGAACTTAGGAAAGGAGGAAGGGAGGGAGGAAGGGAAGAAGGAAGGAAAGGAGGGAGGGAGGAAGGGAAGAAGGAAGGAAAGGAGGGAGGAAGGAAGGGAGGGAGGAAGGGAAGAAGGAAGGAAAGGAGGGAGGGAAGAAGGGAAGAAGGAAGGAAGGGAGGAAGAAAGGAATGAAGGGAGGTGGAAGAGAAGAAGGAAGGAAAGGTGGGAGGAAGGGAAGAAGGAAGGAAAGGTGGGAGGAAGGGAAGAAGGAAGGAAAGGTGGGAGGAAGGGAAGAAGGAAGGAATGTTGTACAAGTGTGGAATAAAATGAATAAAACTTGTATTAAATGTTATAAACACCAACGATCTGCTGGGTTTCAAGGTGGATCTATACAGACATTTATGTTAACACTCCAGCCAAGAAATTAAAAAGCAGAATAATCTCTCAAGGTGCTAAATGGACAAGATTAACCCTATAAAGCCTGAGCTATCAAATAATTGCCAGAAAATTAATATTCTTTGAAACTAGAGTTTATTGAACCTTCTGACAAGTAATTAACCCTTAAACAGACAACGTGCACCAGGAGATACAAACTCTTTTAACCTTCCTGTTGTCCTCCCGGGTCCTTCCTCTGTCCTTCCTTCCTTCCGTCCTTCCTTCCTCTGTCCTTCCTTCCTTCCTTCCTTCCTTCATCTGTCCGTCCTTCCTTCCTTCCTTCCTTCCTCAGATCTAAGTTCAGCTGTTAGGGTAAATGTTCCCTCCTTCTGTCCTTTCTTCCTTCCTTCATCTGTCCTTCCTTCCTTCCTTCCTTCCTTCTTCCCTCCTTTCCTTCCCTCCTTTCCTTCCTACCTTCCTTCCTTCCTCCCTCCTTCCTTTGCTTCCTTCTTCCTCCCTTCCTTCCCTTCCTCCCTCCTTTCCTTCCTCCCTTCCTTCCTTCCTTCCTCCCTCCTTCCTTTCCTTCCTTCTTCCTCCCTTGCTTCCCTTCCTTCCTCCTTTCCCTCCTTCCTCTGTCCTTCCTTCCTTCCTTCCTTCCTTCCTTCCTTCCTTCCTTCCTTCCTTCCTTCCTTCCTTCCTTCCTTCCTTCCTTCATCTGTCCGTCCTTCCTTCCTTCCTTCCTTCCTCAGATCTAAGTTCAGCTGTTAGGGTAAATGTTCCCTCCTTCTGTCCTTTCTTCCTTCCTTCATCTGTCCTTCCTTCCTTCCTCCCTCCTTTCCTTCCTTCTTCCCTCCTTTCCTTCCCTCCTTTCCTTCCTACCTTCCTTCCTTCCTCCCTCCTTCCTTTGCTTCCTTCTTCCTCCCTTCCTTCCCTTCCTCCCTCCTTTCCTTCCTACCTTCCTTCCTTCCTCCCTCCTTCCTTTCCTTCCTTCTTCCTCCCTTGCTTCCCTTCCTTCCTCCTTTCCCTCCTTCTTCGGTCCTTTCCTTCCTTCCTTCTTTCCTTCATTCCTTCCTTACTTGAGGTGCAAATGACATAACTAGTAAGGTCTGTTTAAGGGTTAAAAAAGATTAATTAAATAAAACTCTGCATCTATGAGTTTTGTTTTGTATTATATTTGATACACTGAGAATTTTTTGCACATGAAAAGGTCCTGCATAAAGCTCATAACTTCTTTCCTTCCTCTTTTCCTTTCTCCCTCCCTCCCTCTTTCTTTCCTCCATCCTTCCTTCCTTCCTTATTTCCTCCCTCCCTCTTAGCTTTCTTCCTTCCTCCTTTCCTTCTTTCCTTCTTCCCCTTCCTCCTTCCTCCTTTCCTTCCTTCTTTTCTCCCTCCCTCTTAGCTTCCTTCCTCCCTCCCTCTTAGCTTCCTTCCTCCCTCCCTCTTAGCTTTCTTCCTTCCTCCTTTCCTTCCTTCTTTCTCCCTTCCTTCCTTCTTTTCTCCCTCCCTCTTAGCTTCCTTCCTTCCTTCCTCCCTCCCTCTTAGCTTTCTTCCTTCCTCCTTTCCTTCTTCCCCCCTTCCTCCTTTCCTTCCTTCTTTTCTCCCTCCCTCTTAGCTTCCTTCCTCCCTCCCTCTTAGCTTCCTTCCTCCCTCCCTCTTAGCTTCCTTCCTCCCTCCTCTCCTTCCTTCTTTCTCCCTTCCTTCCTTCTTTTCTCCCTCCCTCTTAGCTTCCTTCCTCCCTCCCTCCCTCTTAGCTTTCTTCCTTCCTCCTTTCCTTCCTCCTTTCTCCCTTCCTTCCTTCTTTTCTCCCTCCCTCTTAGCTTCCTCCCTCCCTCCCTCTTAGCTTCCTCCCTCCCTCCCTCCCTCTTAGCTTTCTTCCTTCCTCCTTTCCTTCTTCCCCCCTTCCCCCTTCCTCCTTTCCTTCCTTCTTTCTCCCTTCCTTCCTTCTTTCCTCCCTCCCTCTTAGCTTCCTTCCTCCCTCCCTCCTTCTTAGCTTCCTTCCTCCCTCCCTCTTAGCTTTCTTCCTTCCTCCTTTCCTTCTTTCCTTCCTTCTTTCTCCCTTCCTTCCTTCTTTTCTCCCTCCCTCTTAGCTTCCTTCCTCCCTCCCTCTTAGCTTTCTTCCTTCCTCCCTCCCTCTTAGCTTCCTTCCTCCCTCCTTTCCTTCTTTTCTCCCTCCCTCTTAGCTTCCTTCCTCCCTCCCTCTTAACTTTCTTCCTTCCTCCTTTCCTTCTTCCCCCTTCCTTCTTTCCTTCCTTCTTTCTCCCTTCCTTCCTTCCTCCCTCCCTCCCTCCCTCTTAGCTTCCTTCCTCCCTCCCTCTTAGCTTTCTTCCTTCCTCCTTTCCTTCTTCCCCCCTTCCTCCTTTCCTTCCTTCTTTCTCCCTTCCTTCCGTCTTTTCTCCCTCCCTCTTAGCTTCCTTCCTCCCTCTTAGCTTCCTTCCTCCCTCCCTCTTAGCTTTCTTCCTTCCTCCCTCCCTCTTAGCTTCCTTCCTCCCTCCTTTCCTTCTTTTCTCCCTCCCTCTTAGCTTCCTTCCTCCCTCCCTCTTAACTTTCTTCCTTCCTCCTTTCCTTCTTCCCCCTTCCTTCTTTCCTTCCTTCTTTCTCCCTTCCTTCCTCCCTCCCTCCCTCCCTCTTAGCTTCCTTCCTCCCTCCCTCTTAGCTTTCTTCCTTCCTCCTTTCCTTCTTCCCCCCTTCCTCCTTTCCTTCCTTCTTTCTCCCTTCCTTCCTTCTTTTCTCCCTCCCTCTTAGCTTCCTTCCTCCCTCCCTCCCTCTTAGCTTCCTTCCTCCCTCCCTCTTAGCTTTCTTCCTTCCTCCTTTCCTTCTTTCCTTCCTTCTTTCTCCCTTCCTTCCTTCTTTTCTCCCTCCCTCTTAGCTTCCTTCCTCCCTCCTTTCCTTCCTTCTTTCTCCCTTCCTTCCTTCTTTTCTCCCTCCCTCTTAGCTTCCTTCCTTCCTCCCTCCCTCTTAGCTTTCTTCCTTCCTCCTTTCCTTCTTCCCCCCCTTCCTCCTTTCTCCCTTTCTTCCTTCTTTTCTCCCTCCCTCTTAGCTTCCTTCCTCCCTCCCTCCCTCTTAGCTTCCTTCCTCCCTCCTTTCCTTCCTTCTTTCTCCCTTCCTTCCTTCTTTTCTCCCTCCCTCTTAGCTTCCTTCCTCCTTTCCTTCTTTCCTTCCTTCTTTCTCCCTTCCTTCCTTCTTTTCTCCCTCCCTCTTAGCTTCCTTCCTCCCTCCTTTCCTTCCTTCTTTCTCCCTTCCTTCCTCCTTTCCTTCCTTCACTTCCTTCCTTGACTCGAGGACAACAGGAGGGTTAAACAGAGCAGCTAGTTCGTCAGTTATATCGGCAAATAAATCGTCAATACTGGTAACTTCTTGGGGAGTCAAGCTTTTTATGTGTGTATGTGTGCATATGTTAAAGAGAAGAGAATTAGAGAGCAAGTTTCCTCTGAAGTTAAAACCGACCCTGTGCTGGTTTCAGTCCTTTTAGATCAGGAGGAAGGTTTTGAAATCAGCCCTCGCTCGTGTCATATCGCATTTTATCAGGACTCGTGTTACATTATCAAATTTCATAGTTCTTGTGAGGACTCTGGTATTGCTGTCATGGAGGGCAGAGAAAACCACTTTGCTGGAGCTGATTCTATATTCTGCCTGTTGTTATAAAAGCATGTAGAAAGGTTTCACGGTCTGAAGTGGATAAAACAGGGCACAGTTTGATTAGGTTACATACAGGTGAGAGAGGGCAGTTCCTATGAGAAACAAGCTAAACAAGGTCATGGATGGTCATCTGAGCCTCGATAACATCTCCATCAATCACCCAGAAATCTATCATTACATGCTGAGAGTGTCTCTGTGTGTGTGTGTGTGTGTGTGTGTGTGTGTGTGTGTGTGTGTGTGTGTGTGTGTGTGTGTGTGTGTGTGTGTGTGTGTGTGTGTGTGTTATTTTTTCATTCTTTACTCTCAGCAGCTTTGACCTTTTGATGTCCTGATAATTTCACGCCCCCAAAACTCTGCATAGCTGGACGATGTGCAGCAAGCAGAAACCTTTTATATATGATGTACAGCGTCTTTAACCCTCCTGTTGTCCTCAAGTCAAGGAAGGAAAGGAGGGTGGGAGGAAGGGAGGAAGGAAGGAAGGAAGGTAGGAAAGGAAGGAAGGACGGAGGAAAGAAGGCAGGAAGGAAGGTAGGGGGGAGGAAAGAAGGAAAGAAAGAGAAGGAGGGAGGGAGTGAGAAAGGAAAAGAGGGAGGGACAAAAGAAGGACGGGAGGAAGAAGGAAGGAAAGGAGGGAGGAAGGGAGGACGAAGCAGGAAGGAAGGGAGGAAGAAAGACAGAAGGAGAGAGGGAGGAAGGACAGACAGAATGAAGTAAGGGAGGAAAGAAGGAACAGTCAAAACATACGGGTCAATTTGACCCGACTCGAAGGTTAATAACCCCAAACACTCACATAGAAGCAGATATTTAAATTATGAGCAGGACAAACCGGGAGGGGTTGGATGGTAAATTCGGCATAATTCATTTCTATCTCTTCTATTCTGATGGGGTTTTTGGGTTTTCTTTTTAAAGGTATGTTAGCGATGTTAAGTTAAATTAAACTCATTGCTTCCTGTATGTTTCAAAGTAAAAGCCTGATGCAGTACTGATAGAAAACCTATTCAGTTTATTGAGACAACAGGAAGACTAAAAGAAAGCCTAATTAAACAGGAACAGATCCCAAAACTGTGAGACTTGTAATTATAAAAGCAAGGGCTCTCTATCTATCCGTCCATCCTTAACATGTTGAGAACCATTCATGCAATCTACTTCACACTTAGCGGCTGTATTACCGGGGACCCGAGGAAGTACAGTGCTGAATTTCATGCAATTTGGACATTTGCTATTTATGAACTTTGAAATAAACAACCGATCAGCAGCAGAAGTCGGAGGCCTGGACTCTATTATGAAACAGTCAATAAAATTCAGTATATAGGGATCCTGTCCATTTCAGTACTTTATATGCATGTAATAAATATACAAATGTGAGTTAGATGGTGATGTGCATGAGAACAAAGTGTATAAAGTATGAGTGAAATGTGATATAAGCGGCCTCCTCTGTATTACCATTATTGTTTTGTGTCTAACCCATCCCTACCTGTGTTGAGCTATAAAAAAGTTTTTGGTGTCATATCATCCAAGTAGTTACATGTTTATCCTCAGATTTCCATTTTGAGCCCAGATTTCTGCACAGCTTGTTTGATTTCCTTTTTTTTTTTTTAAACTTAAATCAGGTCCTTGTGTAACTGGGTTCTTTTGGTTTGCGGGAATCTCTGAGGGATGCCTGAATAGGATCAAAAAACTTTAAAAACTAAATAAGCCTTGATAAGGTTTTTATTATGAACCTTGAAGGAAGGGAGGGGGGGGGCGGTTATGTGTGTGTGTGTGTGTGTGTGTGTGTGTGTGTGTGTGTGTGTGTGTGTGTGTGTGTGTGTGTGTGTGTGTGTGTGTGTGTGTGTGTGTGTGCAGAGCTAACGAGAACAAGACCCAGTAATGAGAAAGTAAGAAAGTGATCGGCACAGATAAAGAACAAAGGAGACAACAGATAAAAAAGCTTGAAAGCAGCACTAACTCTCAGAGAATTAAAAGATAGCACAGCAGCCTGGAAACAGGGGTACAGAGCTTCCTCCTGGACCCACACAGCTCCTATGTTTCCCCTAATACTGGTCCGTAGTCAATTAAAAGCCAGGTCCAATAATGGCCAGGGGTGTGATTGACTTTAACATATAAACTCCTGGTGCCTGTTATATAATGTTCATGTCAGTTAAACATCAACAGCAGTCATGTGGATTCAACTAGTACATGCATGGCTAGCTTAGCATCACAGTGAGAGGAGGGAGGGAGGGGGGGCACAGGAGAATCAATATTGTTTAATTATAAGGATTATGGCACATATTTTAAAAATAATGATGGCAGCGAGACAACATGAGCATGAGTAACCAGGTTAACTGCCTTGAGATTATTATTACCGGTGTTATTATATAATGATTTACTTTCAATAAAGAAAACTGGACTCGAAATATCAAAGTTTAAGTTGAATTTATTCAGCTTGTACAAGCAGAGCGTTTACCAATGAAACAGACAGAGTTGCAATAGGAAAGTCTCCTCGTGGAGCGTTGTCAGATAGGTTTGATGCTGTTCTCTACCTGGGATGCCTCAGCCGCCTCCCATAACTGATTATATATATTATATATCTATATTTTCATAGACAGTATCGTAACGGTCTCTCAACAGTTGGCAAACATATTCCCTTAATCAGTAAACCGTACAGACAAAAAGTATTAAAACAGTCAAAACTGTAAAAACAGGAACACACACACACACATTGTATGATTTAAGACATCTGAATTACAGTATAATCCTAATTTTTTATAACAACCGGTAATGCACGAGCAGAAGCAGAGAGAATATACTTCATCAAACAGAGGGAATTAGAAATAAAGACCTCTCAGTAATATAAACCTGCTTCCAATAAAAGGCCCAGGCCACTATTTGAGGAAACATAGTGTTGTACAGTTTTGGTATTTGTTAGAAAATATCCTTCAAACAAGACATAAGAAGCATTTTTGATTGACTTGTATTATAAGATAGATAAGAGGATAATAAAATAAATGTTTCCTGTCAGGGGTGTTTACTGGTAATTGACTCACACCTGATGATTCGTCCTTCGTGTCGTCCTCCTGGGTCAAATTCTTTCCTTCCTTCCTCCCTTCCTCCCTTCCTTCCTTCCTTCCTTCCTTCCTTCCTTCCTTCCTCCCTTCTGTCCTTTTTTCCTCCCTCCCTCCTTCCTCCTGCCTACCTTTCTCCCTGCCTTCCTTCCTTTTCTCCCTCCCTCCATCTCTTTTTCTATCCTTCCTTCCTTCCTTACTTCTGTCCTTGCTTTCCTTCCTCCCTTCCTTCTGTCCTTTTTTCCTCCCTCCCTCCTTCCTCCTGCCTACCTTTCTCCCTTCCTTCCTTCCTTTTCTCCCTCCCTCCATCTCTTTTTCTTTCCTCCCCCCTACCTACCTACCTACCTACCTACCTACCTTCCTTCCTTCCTTCCTCTCTCCCTCTTTTCCTTCCTTCTTCCTTCCTCCCTTCCTTCCTTGACTCGAGGACAACAGGAGGGTTAAATAATGGTCTTTATGGAGCCTGAAGAAGATGATTGGGACTGAAACACTGCAGTCAATAAATAACTAACATTGTCCTGCTGCCAGATGTTTCTTTAATCCACTTTATTCCAGAAACATAGAAAGAAGACTGCCATCAGTAAACATGGATGAAAACATTATGTATTTCTCCTTACATTACCTTGAAGGGAACCCATACCCCTTTCTGAGAGAAACACATGCTTGTATATGACGGAGCATGATGACACTGTCAACACCCCCCCCCCCCCCCTCCCCCGAGATAACCAACAATGAAATGCGTCTCTAGTAAAGCAGCACAACAGGGTCGGTTGCAGCCTACTGATGATGACCTGCTGCCCCCTCGCCCCCCGCCCCCCCGCCCCCTATCTTCCCCTCAAACAAGCTGCGTGTTACAGGCTCCACTTGTGCCTGTGCTGGAGACCAGAGAGAAAAAAGTGTGTGTGTGTGTGTGTGTACAGCTCTCAGGACTTCTGTGGCTTCTAATTGAATCACTGTGGTTTGAACTTTGGCTTCTTTCTCTGTGCTTAGAGTATGTAGGGTAACTTTATTGATTCCTTTAGGGAGAAATTCAGAATTGACACAACAGTATTCTGAAAAGTGGTAAAAAATAACATGAAATATGCAATAAAACAATCTCCAAATACTATATAGGCCTACCATACAGTCTGATGGTTGATGGTATGAAAGGAGAATATTTCCTGCAGCTGCTTCATATTAAACCTTTTAAATGACAAAATAAAAAGCAATGGGGATATGTGCAGCAGTTTCTCAGTAACAGCACACTTCCACCAGATAAACAACTCTTTTTTTTTTTTTTTTAAACTTTCCGTGCTGTGTAATGGAAAAACATTTGCAGTGTGCCGCTTCGACTCTAATGGTACTGGCACGGCTTGGGGTGACAATCCCAAAAACAATGGAGAAAAACAACAGTAGTTTTGGCAGCTTACCAGTCATTGCATGATTTCAACATTTTAACACTCCCGTTGTCCCTATATAGGTACATTTTGACTACAGACATCAACCACAGACTGTATAAAAGAAATGGACGTAACGTCCGTGACGTCACCCATTGGTTTGTGGACTGCTGCTCGGAAGCCAATAGTTTCGGATCTGGGCAGCGCCATCTTGAAAATTTCAGGTGCATGCTGGGAAAAATAAAAACACGGATTCTACTTATATGGGCATGAGGCGGAGCGATGGGCAGAGCTATGGGTGGAGCGGGGAGGTTGCTATGGTTGCGAGGGCTGGATCTCGAGGACATTGGTCAATCAACCTGTCAATCAGGACGTAGCCACGCCCTAATGCATACCCTGCTTTATCGTCACATATAAAATCAGGGAGGCCAAAATGTCCCAAATGAACATCATACTGCATTGAAGAAGGCTTTAAACTAGCGATTGAGACCATAAACACATTTTGAAAACGTTTACTGAGGTTAGAAATCAAGTGAGAAGTTGGTGAATTCTCCATTGACTTGTATAGAGACGGTCGCCCCCTGGTGGCCTTTTGATAGAATGCAGTTCTTAGTTACTTCCGCGTTGGCCTCATTTCAGAGGACCCGAACTCCCCGCCTGGCATCAACTCAAAAATTAGGTATAAGTTAATTTAAATGAAGCCTATTGAGCATAATTTCCAAAATATGTGTAAAACCTTTGCTAATAGGTTGGGATGAAGTGGAATAAAAAGGTCGCAGAACTGGGTGATAATTTATACCTTTAAACTTTATAAACAGTCAAACCAGACAAAAGTTGCACAGTTGATGAGAAGACTGCTTTGCAAATGTTTCATAGCAAAGGAAATATATTCAACACATATCAAGATTCAAGGATGCAAGGATAAAGAAGGCCTCGCACAAACAGATATGTTCTTAAAATGCACATACTGATCCAAGAACATATGTGGTATTCATCAGTTTTCTCCAATTTCCTCTGAAATGTACAAGTTCTGTGTTGCCATGCAAGTCATGAACAGCCTTTCTTCACAAGAGGGAAAGAAAACAGATATTTGGCTTGGAATCAGATTGAATTTAAATTAATTTGGATTTTAAATATCATACAAAAAAATCATGCAGCACCTTCTGGCTCTGAGTGTTTCTGCAGCTCTCGGTCCAGCATCATGTCGTGCTGCAGCTGACAGTGTAACATCACCTGCTGTAGACTGTAATATTCTCTCCTCTAATATCTCTGTGACTGTCACATGACCGCCTCTCGTATTAGTCACACAGCGCTTTGCCTTAGAAAGACATTCCTTAGCATCTGACTTCATGTCAAAGTGTTTCTCTCTTTATTTCTGTCACAGTACAGCTCTGCTCTGATGGATTCATATTTTCTGTTTCAGCTCCTCTAATACGATTTACTGACATTGATAAATGTGTCTGCAGATTTCTTGACAGCAGCAACCTCAAATTCTTCTTTTCGCGCTGAAATTTGCCCACAAATAGAGCATAACAGGTTGCTTTTATTGACATTTTAGTGGTGTCGTGATGCAGTTTATACTACATCAGGTCTCCCTTTACCAAGCTGGTATATGAGGGTTTGCTGGCCCTGGTGCAGAGTCATCACCTTCCTGTGTTTCTCAGCCTCTCCACGGTGATTCATGGCGGTGCAATCCCCATGCTCGACAGAAAAATCGAAAAAAAGGGTGTAAATATTTGTCATAAATCAAGAGAAATGTGGGAGAATTGTGAGTCTGGGAGGAAACAGGGAGAGGGTAATGAAAATTGGGAGAAAGTCACGAGGTTTGCCTACAGTATGTGCTCTCTTCCTCCCTTCCTTTCTTTTTGTCTCTCCTTCTTACTTCTTATCTCTTTTTTTCCTCCTCTATTCTGGTCCCTTCCTAATCTCCTCTCCTCCTCTTCTCCTCTCTGCTCCTCTCTGCTCCTCCTCCCCTCCTGTGTCAGCGGCTCTTCTGTTAGCAGCAGTATTCAGGCTCCAAGGGCTTTTGGGGGAGACAGACTTTAAGATGTCAATGGAGCAATTAGCTACAGGCTCTATTAAAGCCCCCCCAAACACACACACACACACACACACACACACACACACACACACACACACACACACTCTCCCTCTCCTCCCTACTTTCACGCCCTGCACTTAAATCACACTCTGCCAGCCGTCTTTAAGGTGGTATGACTCCCTCTTCCTCCTCTTTCCATCACCTCTCTGTCTGCAGTTTCCTCTCTGGTCCAAAGGAAGCAGGACAGCGAGACTGATAGTTTTAATCTTTATTCTCTGAGGGGTTTCCACTCCGAGAAAGAGTCTGAATGTGTTGGCGAACAAGACTCAAAAGGTCAACTTGATAATTTTTAACTTCCTGAGTGTAAAAGTGTGGATTGAGATCTAGTGCAGGTTGATTTTCATTCTTTAAAAAGCTGCAGGATTTTGTTTTGATGAGATGCAGCTCGACAGTTTGATTGATTCTCTGTGGATTGTAAAATTGATCAAAGTTGCTCCGGTTGGTTCCTCTGCTCAGTGTGTGTGTGTGTGTGTGTGTGTGTGTGTGTGTGTGTGTGTAGGTTTATACTGTTGTAGCATCTTCGCTGTGCTGCCTGCTGATCAATGAGAGGACCCAACAAATGTTTAATGTGAATTCATGTATTCCTATTTTTCTCTTGAGCATCTCACACATAGACAATATGTCGACCAGAGCAGCAAATTTTAGGTTTACATTCCTCAGCAATGATCAGCTGCATTCAAAATTAAGTATTGGTCCATCATCAAATTTTCTTTTATTTAATATTGCATGCACCCAGAACTGGCAACTCAGTACAGAAGGTCATATTTGTGTTGTGAATATGTATTAAATTGGATAAAGTCAGAATAAATATGTGTTCTGAGTTTGACATACCACAGAAAAGTGTGTTGTTAACCACCCTGCCAAATTTGAATGATTAAAAAAAAATTCAGCCTCTTTCTCTGCTCCCAAACGCTGTGGGTGTGGCCACCGAGTCCGCTGAAGCCCCGCCCCCTACCAAGAGTCACCTGTCAATCAAAGTCACCACCTCTACCAGAGACATAGACACTACGTCTGAGAGCTTTCTGCTGCTAACTCAGCTGCTAGCTCAACAGCTAACTCAGCTAACGGTAAACTTTAAAACATACCATTAAACCCCCACCCCACTAATAGTAATAAAACTATAAGTGCAGAAAAATAGGAAGAATAGAGCATTAAATATAAGGTTGTATAAGGTTGTAGCATAAAATAATGATTTGATTTGCTTTAAAATCATTAAAAGGACATAAAATCAACACTCTACATGGTGTCAAAAGCCATTGACTGTACTCATATAGGTCTTGTGTATAATATCATATTTGTGTGTTAGCATTACTCACACAAGTGGCTGCCCACTTTTGGTATAAATGTTAAGGGGCTAGGCTTAACATCTTTGGTCTTCAAATATAGTTTATATTGCAGGAAGGCAGCTGGGAGACTGAGGAGAGGAGCTGGGGCAAGAGTTACAACCTGAACCTGAGGTATAGAGTCTGTGATATTGAGCTGGGGCAAAGGAACGATGAGAGGAAGCCAGGCAGGAGGGCAGCCAGAGAGCAGGGAGCTGTTCAGAGCCAATGGGGAAGACAGATGAGACAAGATGGCTGGAGACAGAGACCGAGGCACAGAGATTTAACACAAATGCAGATTTCAGGCAAAGCAGTATAAGATTGTGGAAAGGCTCGAGGTGTGATCATGTGATGAGGTGTAAGCCGAATCAGGTATACACGCGGGACTAATCATGATTGATGGCAGCTGGTGGCTTGACTCCTGGACACCTGGAGAGAGAGAGAGAGAGAGAGAGAGAGAGAGAGAGAGAGAGAGAGAGAGAGAGAGAGAGAGAGAGAGAGAGATAATTTCCTACTTATACTGTTACTTCATATGATTCAAGTTCAATTACTGATAATACTCCTTATTACTGCTTTTACTGTATCTAAGATTATTATCAACACTTATGGTGGTAATGTGAAGACTTCTAACAATGTTTAACCTTTGTGTCGTCCTCCCGGGTCAAATTGACCTCGTCTGTTTTGACTGTTGCTTCTTTCCTCCCTCCCTCCCTCCCTCCCTGCTTCTCTCTTTCCTCCCTTCCTTATTTCCTTCCTCTATCCCCCTTTCTTCCTTCCTTCTTTCCTCCCTCCCTCCTTCTCCCCCCCACCTTCCTCTCTGTCTTCTTTCCTCCCTTCCTCTTTTCCTTTCTCCCTCCCCACTTTCCTTCTTTCCTCCCTCCCTCCTACCTTCCTTCCTTCTTTCCTCCATCCTTCCTTCCTTCCTTTCCTTCCACCTTTCCATCTTTAATTTCCTCCCTTCCTCCTTCCTTTCCTTCCTCCCTCCCTCCTTTCCTTCCTTTCTTCCTTCCCTCCTCCCTCCTTTCCTTCCTTCTTCCACCCTTCCTTCCTTCTTCCTCCCTTCCTTCCTTGACTCGAGGACAACAAGAGGGTTAAATGCAGTCACTCCAATCAATCAATCAATCAATCATAATCATACTACTACAATTAAAGTACTATCATGACACTGAGAACTGGAACTGAAAGAGTTTCTTTAGTATTTCAAAGCCAAGCTTAAACCTAAACTACCTGTTTGAGCTGACCTGCACAGACTTATCTTAAAATAATTGGATATTTAGCTTGTGATGGATTAAACTAAGACAATGAGGATTAAAGTTACTCTAGGACTAAACTGAAGCTTAAACTCATCCTTCAAAGAGTCAGATTTAACTTCTGCATAGCGCTGCTTGTGGAGGGAGCACGGACTATTTGGAATATCTGAATGACGATAATGGAGATAATATCTTTGCTTGAGCCTGGACCTTCCTCTCATAGAGTACCACTTTGAGGGTTTATGGTACTTGGAGTCTTTTATAATGAAACTTGTGATATGTGAGGGCCATTTTTGAACTGATGCTGCTGGGCAAGCCAACTATAAAGTGCAATTTGATGAATGTGGACACTTCCCAGGAGTGATTGGCTGTATATATGGAAGTCTTGTTTCCATCAAGAGCTGTAAGAACTAGTTTTCTATCACTGCTCAGGATGGATGTATTCTTTATTTGGAGTTGTTATTCACTCTATATATAAATCCAACCACAGCAGAGCAGCAAAGATACAACAGAGCTCATACTTGCACTTGAGGGATGGATGGTCGAGTGTATGTTTTTGGAGAATGCAAAAAAAATCAATTCCAGTGTTTACACAATGCGCTTCGTTTCAAGCCAAGAAGACGCTGCTGCTGCAAGATGATCGATACAGCTGTGATGCACAAGTACCTGACGCAGCACTGTGGTCCTGATCCTGCAGTGAGAGGATCAGGATCAAGCAGATGTGCACACAGAGTTTCTTTCATATGGCAGAGTCGTAGATGAGATTCATTTAAATGTGGAATATATTCATTATGGTTTATTTTGCTTTCATAATAATATTTTTTTTCTATACAAAATTAAAACAGTGATTAAACCAAGGCTGTTTTTAAATTTAGTTTTGAGGTGATTAAAATAATCACACTCATGAATATCCAGATGACAAAACAATCTTTTTTTTTTTTTTTACATATCATATTGTTCAACATGGCTCTTAATTACAATCGTCTCATTACTGCATCCTTTTTGGCTGTCTCATAAATTGAAAATATTAATGGAAATAAGAGTTAACCCTCAAATATGAATCTCCAAAATATGAAATGGGAAAGCTTAAATGAAAATATTCAAATTAAAAGCTTAAAACAGAAAAAAAAAAAACTTTTGCAGTAATAGGCCACAATAATAATATTCATGTTACAGTAAAGCAGCTGTGCTCTAAAGCATAATCACACTGGAGCCAATACAAAGTTTTTCCTTGTAACTAAAGTCTTCTTATTTTAATGGATCATTGGAACAAATTAAACAAACTTTAGTCACAAAACATAATATTTGGTGTCTGTTTCTAGTCATAGACAGTGAATGCCAGACCTGAACTGAAAACTGAAATCATAACTTCTGAAAAAAAAAAAAAAATACAAGTATGTGAGAAGTTCCTGGATGGTTTACTAGATTCTCCAGAAATGCAGAGTATGCATCAAAAGCTGACTACTCACACTCACATTACCCAAGATGCAACACTACTACTCACACTCACATTACCCAAGATGCAACGCTACTACTCACACTCACATTACCCAAGATGCAACGCTACTACTCACACTCACATTACCCAAGATGCAACGCTACTACTCACACTCACATTACCCAAGATGCAACACTACTACTCACACTCACATTACCCAAGATGCAACACTACTACTCACACTCACATTACCCAAGATGCAACGCTACTACTCACACTCACATTACCCAAGATGCAACGCTACTACTCACACTCACATTACCCAAGATGCAACGCTACTACTCACACTCACATTACCCAAGATGCAACACTACTACTCACACTCACATTACCCAAGATGCAACGCTACTACTCACACTCACATTACCCAAGATGCAACGCTCCTACTCACACTCACATTACCCAAGATGCAACGCTACTACTCACACTCACATTACCCAAGATGCAACACTACTACTCACACTCACATTACCCAAGATGCAACGCTACTACTCACACTCAAATTACCCAAGATGCAACGTTACTACTCACACTCAAATTACCCAAGATGCAACGTTACTACTCACACTCAAATTACCCAAGATGCAGCCCAACTTCTGAAAAAAACCCAACATACAAACGTCACAGATCACCACCTCGGTGGTTTCAAGTTAGCTACAGTGAGAGTATGTTTGCTTCCTGTTTTCAAAATAAAAGCACCAATTCTATCGTTATGGTTTTCTTAATAATAAAAGGCAACAGGTGTTTTATTTTTGTGAAAATGACAGGAAGTGCGTTACTCGTTACGGCTAACTTGAATAGCAGGTGTTATTTGGACAAATTAGCGTCACATTGTGGATCTAAAGGGCTACTTTACTTTCTTCCTAAAAAGGTTAGAAATGTGGATAAAGTGGTTTATTTACAGAGTTAGAGCTAAAATGATTTTTCCTTTGGTCTGATTTTTTTTAGCTCGGCTCAGGTCAGGTGAATGATCCCACTGCTGGGTCATAAAAAGCTGCATTTCCTGTATATTTCGGATCGTGCTCCTCCTGCATTGTCCTATAATTGGAGCGCTACCTAAAAAAATATAGGTTCAGTTGCTTCCCTGTTCACAAAAATCAATCGTGATGGAAAGAGGAGAAAGTGTGAAGAAAAAAACTAAACTTTAATGTAGCAGCCTGAAGAAGAAAAACAAACATGCTACTTCCCAAATACTTTATTTCTGAACTGGATGCACATTAAGAAAAACACACACACGCTCACACACACACACACACACACACGCTCACACACTGCTGTTTACTGTACCTATTTTTACTTCTACTTAAGGGGAAGAGTAATTATTAACTAATCAGCACAATGCCACATTTTTACACTCCCACAGTAGTCTGTTAGTGTGTGTGTGTGTGTGTGTGTGTGTGTGTGTGTGTGTGTGTGTGTGTGTGTGTGTGTGTGTGTGTGAGACTGTGGTTGCATATTCATTATTTCACTTTTTTTTCAGAGTCTATACCTTCATGTGTGTGCTATGTATCCAGGTTACTTGTATCCACAGTGTGTGTGCAGGTTTGAGTGTGAATGTGTACAAGTATCAAGTTGTGTGTGTGTGTGTGTGTGTGTGTGTGTGTGTGTGTGTGTGTGTGTGTGTGTGTGTGTGTGAGAAACAGAGAGGAAAGAGAAGGAGAGGCAGAGGAGTGTTTCATGGTGATAAGACAGCTCTTTGTTTCACCTCCTCAGTGCCTCTCAGCTACACACACACACACACACACACACACACACACACACACACACACACACACCTACCTCATGCAACACCGAACACAGTGTGTCCCATTATACCCACTTAACCTCCACTCCAGTGATATATATCCAATTTGGAAAGAAGAAAATCACTTCCTGAAAGTCATCGTTCAACATGTCTTCTGAGTAGATGAGCTGAGTTTCCTGCCAAATTGTCATCCAAGGACTCAGAGTTTTATTTGTCTCCGGTTTTGTTTCTCAGTGCTTATTTCTGTGCACTGAAATAAATTGCTGTAAAAAAAAAAATGCAGCCAACTCCTAACAGGGAAGTACAATTTCTCTAAAATACAGGAAAATACTGTAAAGTCTGATCTCACTGTGCTTGGTTTTGTTTTTATTTATTGTTACACTTTCTTGTAATGTTGTAGTCAATCACTTTCTGTTGCTCAGGTTGGTGCATAATCTGTATAACATGTATATTACAAATTGTTATATTCTCAAAAATGGAAACAAACAGTGCCAAAATCGCAAATTCAAATCAAAATGGCCGACTTCCTGTTGTAGTTAGAGTATGGGTCTAAGAGACTTTTTTGTGCATCTTTACACGATACATATGTGTACCAAATTTCGTTTGTCTATGTTAATCTGAGTTGAGGGGCTCATTTTTTTAATTTTCTAGGGGGCGCTATTGAGCCATTTTGCCTCGTGAGGATATGGGTCCAAGAGACTTTTTTGTGCGTCTTTACACGATAAATATATATACCAAGTTTTGTTCATCTATGTCAATCTGGAGGGAGGGGCTCAATTTCCTTAATTTTCTACAGGGTGCAGTACCCCCATTTGGCCAGCAGGTCCTGTTTAATGGCAAAACAGCAAAATTCCTCACATAGGAAAGTACCATTTCTCTAAAATACAGGAAAATACTGTAAAGTCTGATCTCACTGTGCCTTTTTTTGTTTTTATTTATTGCACTTTCTTGTAATTTTGTAGTCAATCACTTTATGTTGCTCATGTGTGGTGCATAATCTGTATAACATATATATTAGAAATTGTTATATTCTCAAAAATGGAAACAAACAGTGCCAAAATCGCAAATTCAAATCAAAATGGCAGACTTCCTGTTGTAGTTAGAGTATGGGTCCAAGAGACTTTTTTGTGCATCTTTACACGATACATATGTGTACCAAACTTTGTTTGTCTATGTTAATCTGAGTCGAGGGGCTCAATTTTTTTAATTTTCTAGGGGGCGCTATTGAGCCATATTGTCTTGTGAGGATATGGGTCCGAGAGACTTTTTTGTGCGTCTTTACACGATACATATATATACCAAGTTTTGTTCATCTATGTCAATCTGGAGGGAGGGGCTCAATTTCCTTAATCTTCTATGGGGTGCAGTACCCCTATTTGGCCAGTAGGTCCTGTTTAATGGCGAAACTGCAAAGTTCCTCACATAGGAAAGTACCATTTCTCTAAAATACAGGAAAATACTGTAAAGTCTGATCTCACTGTGCCTTTTTTTTGTTTTTATTTATTGTTGCACTTTTTTGTAATTTTGTAGTCAATCACTGTAGCTCAGGTGTGATGTATAATCTGTATAACATATATATTAGAAATTGTTATATATTATATTCTTGACTTTGTGAAGAAAAAAAATGGAAACAAACAGCGCCAAAATCGCAAATTCAAATCAAAATGGCCGACTTCCTGTTGTAGTTAGGGTATGGGTCCAAGAGACTTTTTTGTGCATCTTTACACGATATATATGTGTACCAAATTTTGTTTGTCTATGTCAATCTGGAGGGAGGGGCTCAATTTCCTTAATCTTCTACAGGGTGCAGTACCCCCATTTGGCCAGCAGGTCCTGTTTAATGGCGAAACAGCAAAATTCCTCACATAGGAAAGTACCATTTCTCTAAAATACTGGAAAATACTGTAAAGTCTGATCTCACTTAGATTTTCAGGGTGTTCTGGCCAGATGCATGAGACAAAATTATCTTTATTGGCTTACTTATTAATGGGCAGCATTCCCTAATAGGTGCAGGTAGTCTCCTGTGTATCCTGCTGGGGCTCGATGTAGAGGATAACGAGCGAGCAGGATGAACAGCAGGGAGCCAGAATGTATCATAGATTTTATTTGCTGAAACTGCATCTTTAGTAGTGAGCTGCATCCAGAAACAACAAGCAGCTCAGTTACAGCATAAGAGCGTCACACATGAAAGATTTTTATAAGGCTGCACTCAAACAGGTGGAGGCGAGGCGATACTGACAAATGGATCGCCACAAAGAACAGACATTTATCAGCTAAATAAACTCTGATGGCTCAAAGAAAGACATGGAGTGGCAGAATTGAACCAAACATCTGTTAACCCTCCTGTTGTGTTCGAGTCAAGGAAGGAAGGGAGGAAGAAGGATGGAAAGGAGGGAGGGAGAAAGGAAGGAAGGAAGGAAGGAAGGGAGTAAAGGAAAGAAGGCAGGGAGGAAAGGAGGGAGGAAGGAAGGAAGGAAGGAAGGAAGGAAGGAAGGAAGGAAGGAAGGAAGTGAGTAAAGGAAAGAAGGCAGGGAGGAAGGAAGGAAGGAGAGAGAGAGGAAGGAACGACAGAAGGAAGAAAGGGGGATGGAGGAAGGAAGGAAGGGAGGAAAGGAAATAAGGAAGGGAGGAAGGAAAGACGGAGGAAAGAAGGAAGTTAAGAAGGAAGGGAGGAAAGAGAGAAGGAGAGAGGAAGGACAGATGGAAGGAAGGAAGGAAGGAAAGAAGGAAGGAAAGGAGGGAGGAAGGAAGGAAGGAAGGAAGGAAGGAAGGGAGTAAAAGAAAGAAGGCAGGGAGGAAGGAAGGAAGGAAGGAAGGAAGGAAGGAAGGAAAGGAGGGAGGGAGGAAGGAAGGAAGGGAGTAAAGGAAAGAAGGCAGTGAGGAAGGAAGGAAGGAGAGAGAGAGGAAGGAACGACAGAAGGAAGAAAGGGGGATGGAGGAAGGAAGGAAGGGAGGAAAGGAAATAAGGAAGGGAGGAAGGAAAGACGGAGGAAAGAAGGAAGTAAAGAAGGAAGGGAGGAAAGAGAGAAGGAGAGAGGAAGGACAGATGGAAGGAAGGAAGGAAGGAAAGAAGGAACAGTCAAAACAGATGGGTCAATTTGACCCGGGAGGACGACAGGAGGGTTAATGATGTGAAATAAAAATGTTTGTTACCAATCCAACAACAACAAACCCCTTGAAGATGAACCAACTCATTTTCAAGGAGGTCCTTAACACAAGAAAAAACACAATACACATAAAGCGAAACAACCCAGATGAATCCATGCCAGTCATCTGTGTATCGCTCAAGAAAAACATTTGTTAAGACAAGTGCTGCAGAGCATAAGTATCTGTGTAATTGGGTCCATTTCTGTCATTATCTGCCTCAGCCAAGGGAACATTTGGGTCATTATCATCTTCAGTCTGAGGGTCTGGGTAGCCATGCTGTCCGAGATAATTATAAAACACACTGCTGTTTAGTGTCAAATGCAATGTGTTTCTGAGACAATGTGTTCACTGGCTCTCTGGTTATTGGGCTGTTGTTGGTGATGATACAAAGAAGAGCTTTAAAAAAAATCTTGAGTTGGAGATCTCAATAGTGGGAGCAAAAGTAAACAGTGTTTCCCACAGATCTGAAGGCAATGTGTGGTGGCAGGCCGGCGACCGACGGGGGGGGTGGGGGGGGGGTAGAGATGATCTCGCTGATGGAGACACACGCGGTGTGCACGGAGGGGAGGGCTGTGTGTGTGTGTGTGTGTGTGTGTGTGTGTGTGTGTGTGTGTGTGTGTGTGTGTGTGTGTGTGTGTGTGTGTGTGTGTGTGTGTGTGTGTGTGTGTGTGTGTGTGTGTGAGTGAGTGAGTGAGTGACAGAGAGACGCAGGGAGAGCAGGGAAAGGAAATGCAGCTTAACGAATACGATGCGTATTTTTTAATTAGCGTTAAAAAAATAATTAATAACGAAACGCAATATGTGGCGGCCCGTGTTGAATCTGTGGTGCACCGCCACGAATTAGTCTATGTGTGGGAAACACTGGTAAAGAAAAAGGTGAAATATTTTGGTCATAAAACGTTTTTTCCACACGACTCATGCCAACAATTCTGGATGATATGCAGCTCATGATTTCAATGGGTCTTTATTCTTCTGGGCATCGTGTTCTCTATTGCGTGGTCGCAGGAATGGGAACAGCAGAGAACAATATACACGTGCTATAAAACAAACAAAAAAAAACATAATGATATAGTTTACTTACAGGTAAATGAGACATGAGTCTGTTAGCTCGTTAGGTTAGCTCTCCTCTCCTCCCTGCAGCTTCTCGTTTTCGTGGTGTGTGCGTTCCAGTTTGTGGGGGCGTGGCTTGGACGGACTCACTGACGGGAGGGGGAGCAGCGGGGTGGAACTTAGAGGAGGCGGGAGGAGGTGCTATTTTCAAATCTTGCTAGCTCTCTTGCTAGCTTTCCAACATTACCAAACCTAGCTTTAATTGAATTCCACTTTTTAAGATTTATTGAACTCCTCAGGATCTGCTGGAGGGAGACACCTAATGGGAATATGACTTCCACTAATACCACCAATTACTCCAGGGAAGTTCCCATATTCATACAACTGTACCTCATTATTGGCCCAGTCAGCAGCTTTGGGGAACTTGATGCAATCCTTTTTTTAGATTTTGACAATGTGTTCACTCGCTGTCTGGTGTGGATAGTTGCCTGGTTATTGGGCTGTTGCTGAAGTCTGACTAGGTGATGATACAAAGAAGAGCTTCCACCAGTGTCGGAGAACTGAATAGTGGGAGCATTAACACACACCTTGTGCATTAATTGAATTCCACCTTATTAAGATTCATTGTACTCCTCAGGATCTGCTGGAGGGAGACACCTAATGGGAATATGACACCCACTAATACCACCAATTACTCCAGGGATGTCCTTATATTCATACAACTGTACCTCATGATTGGCCCAGTCAGCAGCTTTGGGGAACTTGATGTAATCCTTTTTTTAGATTTTGCTTATTATTGTGCACCCAGCTCACTTACACCACATAAATTTCCTGTTTCAAGATGCCTAAAAACCCCAAGGTGACAGGATAGAAGTTCACAAACAAATGATTTCTGCTGCGTTTTCTTTGTACATACGAAGTGCTGGGTTGCTCCTGTCTATAAGCAACCTTCTCTGTGGCTTCGTTGGTTGTCTTTGATCATCATTGAAAGACTCAAGGTAATCCATTTTCCTCTATTATTCTAACCTTGACAGCCTTTAATCTGAAGTTAAACCTCCTTCTGGCCAGGTTTAATTTAAATTCTCATTTAGATCTGGATTAGCTCTAATCTGCCTTCTGGGAATCTGTTTGTTTAAATCACAACTACGACTAGACTGAGACTATTTTAATCCATGACTGAGAAAGCCATTTCAACAAATCCAGGTTTAAAATGTGATTTAGTCCATGAGTAGGCTTTAATCCCTGTACATGAAGCCGGCCTCCAGTGTGTTGTCATTCCTCGTGATCTTTCAAACTCAAACTGACTGAAGCTGCTCCCGACACGACAGTCTCACCATGTGACCAGTTACAAGTTTATTTTATACTGTCTCCTAACAGTTTGTCAGACGAGCAACATGTGGACAAAAATGTGAGATTCAAGAACTTTATTTGCCATAGGAACACACATAGGAACACATAGTCAAGTTAAAAAGACTTACAAGAAAGACACATAAATCTATAAAACATATACTTCTCTAGAATTTAAAAAAAGTGCATAAAACCCTATATAAAGGGAAAGTGAGAGCAGTGTAAATTGCACAGGCCCAGGAGACAATATGATATAATATAATATAATATGATGTTATTGTGTGTATTTAAATGGGCTCTGTTATCTCTGAGCTCTAGGTTTTTAGTCAGAGTGTGATTCAAGATTTAAGGTTCAAAAACTTTATTTACCATTTATGCATACACACATAGGAACTCTTGTGCAGTTGTTTGTTCAAATAGTCAAGTTAAAAAGACACATACATCTATAAAACATATACTTATCTAGAAATAAAAAGAAAGTGCATAAAACCCTGTATAAAGGGAAAGTGAGAGCATTGTAAATTGCACGTCTACAGCTGACTTTCGATTTATGCATGGAATAAGTATCCATGAGAAACAAGAGGTTGCTACTCGGGTCATTTTTTTCATAATACCCAATGATACATTTCTGGTTTTACTCACTTTATTTCATACTGACTTTATTATATTATCATTTTATATTCTATTAATCTCCCATTATATTTTATTTTATTTGGATATTTTTACTGGCATTTACTGTTTGTGCATCAAAGTGCATTCATTATGTAACTGGGTTTCATCGCTATGTATGAGTGCAGTACAAATGAAGTCTGATTGATTGATTGATCCTCCTGCTGCTTTCACTTTGTTCTGCTGCCAGGCGTTCTGCTTGCACAGTCGGTGAGGGAGACTTGTTGAAGCTGATGCCTCTTGCTGTGGAGCCTCATTGAGTGCTGTACACAAGGGGACAAATTACAGGTTAGCCATGTCAAAGGGTGAAGCTGCTCGGTCCTGTAAACACTGCAGCTTACTGATGCTGGCTGCAGAGGAAACGAGTTGATTCATGTCACGTTCATGTCGTGTGGATTTGAGATAAATATGAGCTCCGTGGTGGTAATTACAACCAGTACATGTGAGTGTTTTGATATCTCACACTTTGAGAGTCAACACAGACAGCAAACACTTCTGGAGCCCAAGATAATGAAACTCAAATGATCAGTTGTGTTGACACCGATGTAATCAAGTGCAGAAATAATGCAAGTTATATTTGTTACAAGTTGTGCATGGTTGGCTTTGAATTAAAATCTCACCTGAAACTCAACATCTGATAATCTGATATTAAAGTAAAGCCAATTACTGGCAGGTTCTTCATATTTAAATGAAGCTTTACTTTGGGTCTCTTCCAGACGGGGAGATCCTGTCCTCTGCAATGAGGCCAACGTGGAAGTAACTTAGAGCTGCATTCTATCAAAAGGCCACCAGGGGGCGACCGTCTCTATACAAGTCAATGGAGAGTTCACCAACTTCTCACTTGATTTCTAACCTCAGTAAACGTTTTCAAAATGTGTTTATGGTCTCAATCGCTAGTTTAAAGCCTTCTTCAATGCAGTATGATGTTCATTTGGGACATTTTGGCCTCCCTGATTTTATATGTGACGATAAAGCAGGGTATGCATTAGGGCGGGGCTACATCCTGATTGACAGGTTGATTGACCAATGTCCTCGAGATCCAGCCCTCGCAAACATAGCAACCTTCCCGCTCCACCCATGGCCCCGCCTCATGCCCATATAAGTAGAATCCGTGTTTTTATTTTTCCCAGCATGCACCTGAAATTTTCAAGATGGCGCTGCCTAGATTCGAAACTATTGGCTTCCGAGCAGCAGTCCACAAACCAATGGGTGACGTCACGGATGTTACGTCCATTTCTTTCATACAGTCTGTGGTTTCTTAAAAAGGAAAATGAAGGCAACTAAAACTACTTGGTTAAAGGTTAGGGACATAAAGTAAGTCCTTCATGTTTAGAGGAAACTAGTATAGATAAATATGTACTGCATTAACATTTCAACCTCAAATCACTGTTTATTTTTACAGTTATACCTACACTTAGCAGGATATCACAACAAACAAAAAGTGTTGACTGAAATGGATGAAAAACAGGATATCAAGGTTATAATCAACATTTTTTACATCAGTTAATGCAATTTTTTCTCTTTTAAAGTTATCTTTTCCTTTTAGAATATTAATTTATTTCAGCCTTGGTGGCGTAATGTAGTCTGGGTCATACCTGCATTGATCTCCAACTTGTCATCATTAAAATATTACACTTCGGGAAATGCTTCAGAGGTAACTTTCAATCATTCGGCGTGCATCACAATCACGCACTGTCCTTGTCAGGGTGATATTCTGAAGAGGACTCATCCACTTTTGTGCAAATATAAAAATTACATAACTCCAGGAAAACACTTAAATAAATAAAAGCTAAGTTAACTCCTCTCTCCACCCCCCCCCAGGGCTTCTGTAGAGGCCTGTTTGTCCTTGGGTGGTAAGCAATGTTATTATTGGTGTGAAAAACAGACAACATAATGATAATTTCTGCATCTGTGAGCGGCTCCGTTTTCTTTGATTCTCAGTCTTTTTATTTTTGTCCATCAGTGTGTCCTTGGTGCTTAGATTCTACATTTATTGATGTCTGTGATCCTTGAGTGCAATTAAAAATGTATTTAAAGAGTTTCTCTCTTTTTTTCTTTTCTTTTCTTGTCCTGTCTGCTCTTCTTTCTTGTCTCCCATGTCTCCCTCTCTATCTTAATATTTATTTTCCCTTAGCACCTGAGATCATGAATCGCTGAATCAGAGAATAGCAATGCAGTTTTTAACCCTCCTGTTGTCCTCCTGGGTGAAATTGACCCCATCTCTTTTGACTGTTCCTTCTTTCCTTCCTTCCTCCATCTTTCTTTAAATTTTTCCTTCCTTCTTCCCCTCCTCCCCTTATTCATGGCTCCCCCCTCCTTCCTTCCTTCCTTCCTTCCTTCCTCCCTCCCTCCCTCCATCCCTACTCTTTTCCTTCCTTCCTTCCTTCCTTCCTTCCTTCCTTCCTTCTCTCCTAAATTCCTTCCTCTTTTGTCCTTACTTCTTTCCTTCCTTCCTCCTTTCCTTCTTTCCTTCCTTCCTTCCTTCCTTCCTTCCTTCCTCCCTCCCTCCTTACTCCTTTCCTTCCTTCCTTCCTTCCTTCCTTCCTTCTCTCCTAAATTCCTTCCTCTTTTGTCTTTACTCCTTTCCTTCCTTCCTCCTTTCCTTCCTTCCTTCCTCCCTCCCTCCCTCCCTCCCTCCTTACTCCTTTCCTTCCTTCCTTCCTTCATCTTTTCCTCCTTACCTCTTTCCTTCCTTCCTCCTGTCCTTCCTTCTGTCCTTCCTTGACCTGAGGACAACAGGAGGGTTAAGATCTTCACAGTGACCCACCATATTTTAACAGATGGGACATGAGTAAAGTTATGATAATGCTACAAAAATGCATCACTTTGTTTTGTAACGTTGAACCTTCATTGTGCTCCAACATTACTGAAAGTTTGGTTTCACTTGCGTTCAGTGTAGCGTCTGAACCAGCAAGTGCTAAAGCTTCAACTTAGCTGCTATTATTCCTCTCTTAATGAGACTCTCTTTCTTTCAGTATATCCTTTCTTCCTTTGCCTGACAGTTTTGCTGTAGACGGAAACATAGGATTTGTTAATCTTACCCACTTGCTTTAATTACAATCCTTCACGTTGCAGGTTTCTCACATCCAACACCTGTCAAGGACTTCGAGTCTGCCTGCTGAACGTTTTCTGTCTGCAGAGCTCCGTGCCTTCAGAGCAGCAGACATTTATTGTAGATTATATGGTAGCAGCATGCTTATAGTATGCTAATGAGCTGCAGTTTTTTCTAATATCGGTAGAGCAGCGAGAATCAGCACAGCACATCTGAGGACAAAGATTAATTAGTTCTGAAGAAGAGACGGAAAGATAAAAAGTTAGAAAGCAAGAGGGAAAACAGACACATCTGAGAACAAGTGTGTGTGTGTGTGTGTGTGTGTGTGTGTGTGTGTGTGTGTGTGTGCGCGAATATGTTGTCATGCGTGTGTATTTTCGTGTTTGCATCTAAATCACACACTCATACCCTGTGGCCTCTCAGCAGGGGTTTGTCTACCCACTGCAGAACCTGTCAGCTCTCTCGTGCTCTGAATCTGTCATTAAAACTGAGAAGAAAAGTCAGAAACACAAAAGCAGAACTTTTGTCTCTTTAATTTCCCCTGACAGACGATAGATGACGATGTTGGTCGTTCAGCTGCTGATAAAAGCTTAATCAAAAGGACGAATAGTTAATCACTTCAATACCACAATCATGATTTCAGAAACGGTCAATTGTACACCACGAAATCTTTATTTGTAAATGCAATACAATGGATTCATCGCTACTATCTCATTGGCAGGAAGGTTCCTCACATTTTGAAAGAGAGTGATTGCAAACAGTGGCACCTTCACAAGCCCGCTGTGGGAACTTGGGTCATCAGATAGACACCTCACCTCCTTTCTCAAGTGTTTTGTCAATTTGAGCCCACAACACCAGAAGGCTTGACAGAAAGCCCCAGCGTCCCTCGGCTCCACTCAACACGACCATAACTCCCCTCTGCTGAGTGAGCTGTCCATGGTGCTTCAGCCACAGCCACCTGGATGATGACACAAGCCTATTTCGGGTTGGCTCTCTGATCCACAGGATGGAAAAAGGCTCTCCGGAGTTACTGGCCTGGAAATTGTCTGTTGCCTATATCCACTGGGAGATTCCTTGGCTGCCATCCACTCTGTTGGTATTTAAGGATGAGTGCTTGTTACTTCCTGAGTTTCATTGGCCTCCTCCATCCTTTCCTCCCATGATACAGTCAGGTTGCTTTAGACATATACATATGTCTGGTCTGAGCACTGAGCTGGTAGTCTCCTCTGGGAATTGTGTTTCTTGAGCTGTAACCAGGACTCCTTTGCTGCTGGATGATCTGGAGGGTCTTTCCCCTGGTTTGACGAACCTGATAAAGCAGGGCCCTTTGGTTTTGATGTTATTGCTATTAATCGTTTTCTCCTCGTCCAGGTCTGCAGCCACTTTATCCAGGATCTGATCATGCCTCCAGATGAACTTCCTGCCAACAAGGCTTGGCTGGCTAGTTGGTTGTATGTGTTCAAGGCTTGCTGGTTTTTCACAATGGGTGGAGTTCAGGTTCTCCGTCAACCCCCTCTGATGGAGGAACATGATCCAGATGTCTTTTTACCCCAAACATCTTCCTTGGACACCATTCCAGTCTGCTCCAGGAAGCTTCCTTGCTGATTTATGGACACTCTTCTACTTCACCTGCCCTGTTCCTCCACTATCAGAAGCTCTTCCTGGACTAGGCTGTAGTTTGTATTTGCATTCTTTCATCTTGCCCTAGTTATGGCCAAGGCTCTTGCCAGGATTTTTCAAATACCGAGGTCAAAAAGAGTACACCAGTGTAAACCATGATGTATTCATATAAAAAGCTTTCCTGCTGTGTATTTCTCAGTCATGGCCTCTCTTGTGCTCCAGTTCTTTCTTATCATTTCCAATTTTGCAACTTAAATCAACTCCTATTCCAGTCTTCTACAACTTCCATGGTTGTATATTTAAAAAAACAATAACTGCAATATATTATTGTCTTTGTTTGTTTTTAAAATGTGGACTGGAGCAAAGCCTGCTGGGAGAAAAGGGCTCAGTTTTGCAAGTTTGCAAAATTGGGTCAAGTCCAGTTTACAAAAGTAGACATAATTAAAATATGTTTGGCGATTTTCAAGTTGCAGTTCACATCTACTGCAGTGAATATTTTTCTGGAAGTGAGCTCTATATAACTGTTGCTTAAAAATCTCCAGTAATACGCTGTTATGTATATTTGTGATGAATCTGCTGACAGAAGCGCAACACAGCTGGATCTGTTCAATAAGGAAACCGGTTAAATTGGAAACCAGTTGGGACAAAACACCGGTGGATTTCAAGTCCTCACTCCGCCGCTGGCTATAGGCGCCTACTTTCGTTTTGACATGGCAGCGATATCTGCAAGTACGTGTCACATGACGGTCCGTTGATGCTGCGGCCATGGTTACGGCCCAGTCTGCCCTGGTTGACTTTTCCCACAATGCATACATGGCGTAGTCTCACTTTGCATCTGCCTTGTTTTCCAACCACTTGCATCTTGTTTGGTGATGCCTGCCTCCCGAACCCTTGGATACCTTGTGTTTCTCCACAGCTGATGTTATCGGCAGCTGGAGATTGCTTCCAAATCTCTGCAGGCTGACGGAGGGAAAACTCTTGGGGGTTGACAGTCCCCTCCTCAAGGAGCTACTAATCCTATTCTCCAAAGTCTTGACCATTGACAAAGGCGCTTCATACACGAGCGGCAGCCAAAGGAGTCTCAGGAGGAACTAGCCCCAGACTTTGACTATTCCCAGCGCTCTCATTCATGCTTCAGTTTGTCTCAGCATCTCCATCACACTCTTTCTATTATTCAACTCCACTCTGTGCTACGCTGTATTATTTCAGTTACAGTCGATGTTGTTTAAGCCATGTGTAGCTCAGTTATGTCCAAGTAACAGAAGGAAAACTCTTGTACTCAATCAGAAATTTAAGAAATTACCATTTGGATTTTTATCTAAGAATTACTTCTTGGTAAAAAAAAAAAGACTTAGGTGAATCTAATTTGGTTAGTTACACCGTTACATAAAGTCTTCTATGGTGGGCTTTTTATCATGGTACATGCTAATTATTCCAATTTATACATCAATAAAATTAGTTTTACATCCCGACTCCTCCACATAAGACTAAAATCACAAATATCCTAAAATGTAGAAGTATTTCTTTAAGGGTTCTCCTCCTGCGTCGCCAATCAAAGCCCTTTGTGCAATTACAGTGTTTTTATAATAGTGTCTCCGAGTCTGAGTCTGAGTCTGACGTCACTGCTGTTGTATTAAATCCTCTAAATCCGTTTCCAACAAATGAAACCAGACAACGAATTCAAGAAATCTGAATAATGTAAAAAAAGAAAAAAAAAAGAAAAAAGCTCTATTTTAAGAAAAGGCAGAGGAGGAAAACCTACAAATTGGGCTTATGAAAAGAAAAGCTTCTCCAGTCTTAAAAAAGTGTCCTAAATTTTTTACTGTTTAGAGCAGAAACTTTTCTTTTATAGAGATTATATTCCTTTTTTTTTCTCAATTGAATATCTATTAATGTGCAGCAGCTCTTATACAGATACTATATTAACATTTGCTCTCCACCTACATGGCCGAAAGCTTTATTCCTCTCATCTCCTTTTTCACCTCTTATCTCTCTCTCTCTGTCTCTCTCTGTCTCTCTCTGTCTCTCTCTCTCTCTCTCTCTCTCTCTCTCTCTCTCTCTCTCTCTCTCTCTCCTCTCTCTCTCTCTCTCTCTCTCTCTCTCTCTCTCTCTCTCTCTCTCTCTCTCCATCCTTCTCAGTTTCATCCTCCTCCCTCCCAGCTCTGTCCTTCTCTTCCTCTTTTCTCTCTATTTGCAGTTTGCAGTCAAGGAAGGAAGGGAGGGAGGAAGAAGGAAGGAAGGAAAGGAGGGAGGAAGAATGGAAGGAAGAAGGAAGGAAAGGAGGGAGGAAGGAAAGGGGGAAGGAAGACGGAAGGGAAGGAGGGAGGGAGGACGGAGGAAGGAAAGGGGGAAGGAAAGGAGGGAGGAAAGAAAGAGAGGAGGGAAGGAGGAAAGAAAGAAGGAAGGAAGAAGGAAGGAAAGGAGGGAGGAAGGATGTATGCAAGTTATTCATACGTTTATTTTCACATTTTAAACCTTTAAACCAAAACAACATGATTGACCCATAACTGTATACATTAGTGGAAAGCAAGTACATTTATTCAACAAGGCACTACCAAACAGGGCATAGGATGTGTGTGTGTGTGTGTGTGTGTGTGTGTGTGTGTGTGTGTGTGTGTGTGTGTGTGTGTGTATTAAATGTTTCCTATTAATAAAACACAGTGTGTACTTGCACCTGTTTGTTTGAGGCTGTATGTTTTTAATAAAAGTGCGTGTGTGTGAATATAAACAGATATTTATACAGGTCCAGGGTTAGGGTGCCCTTCAGGTGATATCTGATAAAGAATCTGATTTACATTAAAAAAAAAAAAAAAAAAAACCTGTTTATTGTTCCTGTGTGTTGTTCAAACGCTGGGATTCCTCAATTTAGTATCCAGACTTCCTCATTTGCACCTCTAAGAAATTAAAAAAAGCTTATTAACCCTCCTGTTGTGTTCGAGTCAAGGAAGGGAGGAAGAAGGAAGAAGGAAGGAAAGGAGGGAGGGAGGGAGGAAGGAGGGAAGGAAGAAAGGGAGATGAAGGAAGGAAGGAAAGGAGAAAGGAAGGAAGTAAAGAAGGAAGGAAGGAAAGAAGGAAAGAAGGAAAGAATCAAGGAAGGTAGGAGGGAGGTAGTAAAGAAGGAACGAGGAAGGGAGGGAGAAAGGAAAAGAGGAAGGGAGGAAAGAAGGAAGGAAGGAAGGAAGGAAGGAAAGATGGAAGGAAGGAAGGAAGGAAGGAAGGAAAGGAGGGAGGAGAGAAAGAATCAAGGAAGGTAGGAGGGAGGTAGTAAAGAAGGAACGAGGAAGGGAGGAAAGAAGGACAGAGGAAAGAAGGAAGGAAAGGAGGGAGGAAGGAAGGAAGGAAAGGAGGGAAGAAGGGATGGAAGGAAGGAAGGAAAGGAGGGAAGAAGGGATGGAAGGAAGGAAGAAGGAAGGAGGAAGGAAGGAAGGAAGGAAAAGAGGAAGGGAGGAAAGAAGGAAGGAAGGAAGGAAGGAAAGGAGGGAGGAGAGAAAGAATCAAGGAAGGTAGGAGGGAGGTAGTAAAGAAGGAACGAGGAAGGGAGGAAAGAAGGACAGAGGAAAGAAGGAAGGAAAGGAGGGAAGAAGGGAAGTAAGGAAAGGAGGAAGGAAGGAAGGAAAGGAGGGAAGAAGGGAAGTAAGGAAAGGAGGAAGGAAGGAAGGAAAGGAGGGAGGAGAGAAAGAATCAAGGAAGGGAGGAGGGAGGTAGTAAAGAAGGAACGAGGAAGGGAGGAAAGAAGGACAGAGGAAAGAAGGAAGGAAAGAAGGGAAGTAAGGAAAGGAGGAAGGAAGGAAGTAAAGGAGGGAAGAAGGAAGGAAAGGAGGGAAGGAAAGGAGGGAGGAGAGAAAGAATCAAGGAAGGTAGGAGGGAGGTAGTAAAGAAGGAACGAGGAAGGGAGGAAAGAAGGACAGAGGAAAGAAGGAAGGAGGAAGGAAGGAAGGAAAGGAGGGAGGAGAGAAAGAATCAAGGAAGGTAGGAGGGAGGTAGTAAAGAAGGAACGAGGAAGGGAGGAAAGAAGGACAGAGGAAAGAAGGAAGGAAAGGAGGGAAGAAGGGAAGTAAGGAAAGGAGGAAGGAAGGAAGGAAAGGAGGGAAGAAGGGATGGAAGGAAAGGAGGGAAGAAGGAAGGAAGGAAGGAAAGGAGGAAGGAAGGAAGGAAAGGAGGGAAGGAGGGAAGGAAGGAAGGAGGGAAGGAAAGGAGGGAAGGAAGGAAGGAAGAGTCAAAACAGAGTCTACAACAACAACTCTCTACAAAATTTGAAGTTACAAATGAGCTCCCTTTTGCTTTTGCTGCTGCTGCTGTGCCGGTTCCCTCCTCCCTCCCTTCCTCCCTCCCTCCCTTCCTATACTCCACATTTACAGTACAAAGAAACATCCTTAAGGCTCATGCTCGGCTTCAAACGATCCTTGTTTTGGGATTTTTTTTAAAAAGACTTCAGGAGACAATTCTTTTAAAGTGATTGCAGAAGATGATGTCGAGCCGTTTCCCACCAACAAAACACAAAGTTATTGTAAAGTAAACGAGAGGCTTCGCTAACAGCTACCAGCGGACTGAATAAGAGTAAGTTATTGAAAGACTGACAGACTGTGATTCAGCTCTTTCTCTCTCTGGCCTGTTTTTCTCTCGCCCTCATTTTTCTTTTCGATTATTGTCTTCTATTCACACCAAAGACCCCCGTGTCCAGCAAGACAGGGGCAGCCCGATAAGGCAACAAGCCATACCTGAACCCCATTAACCTGCCCTATATATTTCCTTCTGTTTGTCGGTGGCAGAGGAGCCATGGGAGCGAGGAGCCGTGAGACCTTGGAGCTCAAAGAGAAGACAAAAAGCTTCAGAGGAGACAAATTACATATTTATTGTGGTTGCTGAAATGCAGCGTCTCCTTTGGTTGAACATCTGTTTATCCTTAAAGACTGTGTAAAGTGAATTCAGACATTTTCTTCTAAACACATTAAATAGGTCATAAATGTATTTCTGAAAAAGGTGTAAAAAGCATTTCAACCATTTAGATTTGAATTGTGGAGCTAGGCTTCACAAACTGTGTTTCAACATTCCTGTGTTCAGGATTTAGTGATTAGCATAAACCCGCCCCTGCTGCTGTAGAGGTATAAATACATTCAGCACACACTACTACTACTACAGTCTACAGTTAGCCAGTTAGCTGAGTTAGCCGCTGAGCTAGCAGCTGAGTTAGCCGCCAAGCTAGCCGCTGAGTTAGCAGCAGAAAGCTCTCAGACGTAGCGTCCATGTTTCTGGTAGAGGTGGTGACTTTGATTGACAGGTGACACTTGGTAGGGGGCGGGGCTTCAGCAGCCACAGCGTTTGGGAGCAGAGAAAGAGGCTGATTTTTACACAACTTGAAGCTTAATTTCATATATTGGCGACTTTTTTAATCATTCAAATTTGGCAGGGAAATGAATAGTTAATAGTTTTAATAAGATAGTAGTTATGAGGATTTCTTTTTATGATGTAGCAGTGAAGGCTGATGGCTCTAATGGTTATATAATAAACCCCACAGCTCCATAAAGCTCTGCTCATTTTCACTTTACATAAAAAAATAACATTTAACCACTAAAAAGAGATGCAAACATGACTAAAAGAGACACAAATTGACTAAAGAAACCTAACAAATACCAAAAACAGACATAAAAATGACTAAAAACAACCTACAGTTAGTTTGAGTAACAGCTGCCATCTAGTTACCATGGTAACGTAGCGATGGAGTGACTAAAGAGACTCAAAACTACCAATAAAATAACATTTCAATCATTATTGCTATGTTATATTTTCATGTCTGAGGTCAAATAGGACATGATATTGTGTGAAAAGCTAAAAAATACACTCTCTCTGCTCTCTGAGACATTAATCAAGATTTAATCACATTTATTGATCAGTCAGATGGTTTCTAAACACATCTATGGCTCAACATTTTGGTATTGACATTTTTTGTGAGGGGATTCTGAGACCAGGTCAAAATGGACCCAGATCATACTGCAAGGGTGTCAAATATGAACAGTATATATGTAAAGGGTTAATTGGTATAATGGTAATCAGACTGCATTTATACAGTATGGTACCTGAGTCTTCCTACCGCTCTACAATACATGTCGACATTCACTAATTCTCACACACTGATGGCAGAGACTTCCGTGCACGATGCCAACCTGCTCATCAGGATCTAATCTAATACTCATTTACTCACGCACTCACACACCGCTGGCACAGCCATCAGGACCAATTTGGGGTTCAGTATATTGCCAAAGGACACTGGAGGAGCCGGGGATCGAACCGCCAATCTTCCAATTAGTGGAGAACCTGCTCTACCTCCTGAGCCCCGGCCGGTTTCCGCCTGGATGGATAAACAATAATAAAATTTGGACACTGCATAGATGAGGAGTCTGTCTGGTTTTAATCAAAGCTAAAAAACAAACCGTGAATCTGTGAGACATTTTCAAACCACAGAAAAAGAACAAGAAGTAACAAATTGGAAAACCAAAACACACACCCACACACTCCACTGTGTTACATAAATGCAGATGATGACTCTGCAGCAGCTCCCACAGTGCCAGCCAGCCAGGCCTGACAAATATTATAGTTCTCCATCCAGGCAAAGCAGTTAGAGGTGGACATGTACTGCTGCTTTGACTAAATGGTGCAGAGAACTTACAAAATTATTGGCAATTATTCCCTGGGCCTGTCAATCAGGACGTAGCCCCGCCATAATGCATACCCTGCTTTATCGTCACATATAAAATCAGGGAGGCCAAAATGTCCCAAATGAACATCATACTGCATTGAAGAAGGCTTTAAACTAGCGATTGAGACCATAAACACATTTTGAAAACGTTTACTGAGGTTAGAAATCAAGTGAGAAGTTGGTGAATTCTCCATTGACTTGTATAGAGACGGTCGCCCCCTGGTGGCCTTTTGATAGAATGCAGCTCTAAGATACTTCAGCATTGGACTCATTTCAGAGGACCAGAACTCCCCGCCTGGTCTAAACATAGCCAGGCCTGACAAATATCGACATATACTGTTGCTTTGACTAAATGATGCTACAAGGAGAACAATTATCAAAACTAATTTCTACAGACTAGCTTTTACGTGATGTCATCTGCTTGTTGCTGTCTTTTATTTAATCTTATTTTTACTTTGTCTTATTTATTTCATATATATTTGTATATTCTCATTATCTCCCACTGTGTCCCATTGTCCTCTACTCTCATCTTGTCGAAGCCAGTCTTGTTACCTCTCTCTGTGTTGTGTGTCTTGTATTGTATTGTAATGCTTTTGCTTGCCTTGTCTGTCAAAGCACTTTGTGAACTCTCTTAGAATCTGAGGTGTTGTTCAGGTGAATATTTTGGCCTGACAGATGTGCCTGTGTTTGGGCTTGAGAAAACATCATCATCATCATCATCACCACCAAACTTTCATGGTAAACTAGATATTTGTGGTTAAGATATCTCACATAACCAAACTAGCAAAGGTCAGAGCTGTTTTTACATATTTATGGAGCATGTATCAGGACAAACCGAGCCTCAGGTCTTAAGTCTAAACATAGTCAGAGTTCCAAAACTTCAGCTGAGCATATGTAAAAAATCCAGGGAACCAACCTGCTCTGTATGCTTTGTTTGCAAAGCTATCTCAACTTCTTCCACATGATGAAATAAGATTGTTTAAAAAAAAAAAAAAGAAAGAAAGAAAAAAGCAGCCTTTGTTGCTCCATGGCTTGGTCACATCATTCAATAAGAACAAACTGGGCTCATTGAGAAGGAGGCCTTAAACCAGGGATGTCAAACATGCGGCCCGTGGGCCAGAACCGGCCCGCCAAGGCGTCCAATCCGGCCCACTTTCCGTCCTGTCTTCTTTTCCTTCCTACCTTCCTTCCTTCCACTTTTCCTTTCTTCCTTCCTTCCTTGCTTCCTTCCTTCCACTTTTCCTTTCTTCCTTCCTTCCTTGCTTCCTTCCTTTTATCTTTCCTTCCCTCCTTTTTTCCTTCCTATCACTTTTCCCTTCCATTCCATCCTTGTTACCTTTCTCCCTTCCACCTTTTTATTGGTCCGGCCCACATGAGATCAAATTTGGCTGTATATGGCCCTTGAATGAAAATGAGTTTGACACCTCTGCCTTAAACAGACTGGAGCTAAAATGATCTGTTTCATTCAGATGCTGAACTGAGCGGCTGCATAAAGGTTCAGGAGGAGATAAATAAAGAGTTGGGTTTTTTTTTTTTTACTGTAAATCATACATCAAGATATTCCAAGTCCAGTTTCAAGTCTTCAAGAGAACAGACCTTCAATCATACATAAAGATATTCCAGTGGACCGAAAATAAGAATACAGGCCTGAAAATGTGCAGAGTCCATCCCCTGAAGTCCTGGAGAGACCTTCAAGTCTCTTCAAGTCTCTTCAAAATCAATCTGGGCTCTGATCTGAAGTCCATGAGGGAAAGGTCTGAAGTACTCTTTGGATCTAATCTCATCCAGTTTCCAGTCAGGTCTCCGTCCTCAGGCGATCTTTGGGCGATTCGAAGTCAAACCTCATGAAGTTTAAGAAAAGTCAAACAAGCCTTCTTCCTCCTTTCTTCTTTCCTCTCCTCCTTTCCTTCCTTCCTCCTTTCCTTCCTCCCCTTCTTTCTTCTTTCCTCCCTCCTTTCCTCCCCTTCTTTCCTTCCTCCCTCCTTCTCTCTTTCTTTCCTCCCTCCTTTCCTTCCTTCTTCCTTCTTTCCTTCCTCCTTCCCTCCTTTCCTTCCTCCTTCCTTTCTTCTTTCCTCTCTCCTTTCCCTCATTTCTTTCCTTCTTTCCTTCCCCCCTCCTTTCTTCTTTCCTCTCTCCTTTCCCTCCTTTCCTTCCTCCTTCCTTTCTTCTTTCCTCTCTCCTTTCCCTCCTTTCCTTCCTTCTTTCCTTCCTCCCTCCTTTCTTCTTTCCTCCTTCCTTTCCTCCCCTCCTTCCTTCCTCTTTTCCTTCCTCCTTCCCTCCTTCATCCTTTCCTCCCTCCCTCCCTCCCTCCCTCCCTCCTTTCCTTCTTCCTTCCTCCCTCCTTCTCTCTTTCTTTCCTCCCTCCTTTCCTTCCTTCTTCCTTCTTTCCTTCCTCCTTCCCTCCTTTCCTTCCTTCTCTCCTTCTCTCTTTCTTTCCTCCCTCCTTTCCTTCCCTCCTTTCCTTCCTCCTTCCCTCCTTCCCTTAATTCCCTCCGTCTCTCTTTCTTTCCTCCCTCCTTTCCTTCCTTCTTCCTTCCTTCCCTTCTTCTCTCTTTCTTTCCTTCCTCCTTCCCTCCTTCCCTTAATTCCCTCCTTCTCTCTTTCTTTCCTTCCTCCTTCCCTTCCTTCCCTCCTTCTCTCTTTCTTTCTTTCCTCCCTCCTTTCCTTCCTCCCTACTTCCTTCCTCCCTCATTTCCTTCCTTCCTTTCCTTCCTCCTTCCCTCCTTCCCTTAATTCCCTCCTTCTCTCTTTCTTTCCTTCCTCCTTTCTTCTTTCCTCTGTCCTCTCCTGCCTTCCTTCCTTTCCTTCCTTCTTTCCTTCCTCCCTCCTTTCTTCTTTCCTCCCTCCTTTCCTTCCTTCCCTCCTTCTCTCTTTCTTTCTTCCCTCCTTTCCTTCCTCCCTACTTCCTTCCTCCCTCATTTCCTTCCTTCCTTTCCTTCCCTCCTTCCCTTAATTCCCTCCTTCTCTCTTTCTTTCCTTCCTCCTTCCCTTCCTTCCCTCCTTCTCTCTTTATTTCTTTCCTCCCTCCTTTCCTTCCTCCCTACTTCCTTCCTCCCTCATTTCCTTCCTTCCTTTCCTTCCTCCTTCCCTCCTTCCCTTAATTCCCTCCTTCTCTCTTTCTTTCCTTCCTCCTTTCTTCTTTCCTCTGTCCTCTCCTGCCTTCCCTCCTTTCCTTCCTTCTTTCCTTCCTCCCTCCTTTCTTCTTTCCTCCCTCCTTTCCTCCCCTCCCGCGATTCGAAGTCAAGCCTCATGAAGTTTAAGAAAAGTCAAACAAGCCTTCTTCCTCCTTTCTTCTTTCCTCTCCTCCTTTCCTTCCTTCCCTCCTTTCCTTCCTTCCTGCTTCCTTTCTTCTTTCCTCCCTCCTTTCCTCCTTTCCTCCCCTCCTTCCTTCCTCCTTTCCTTCCTCCCTCCCTCCTTCCTCTTTTCCTCCCTCCCTCCCTCCTTTCCTTCTTCCTTCCTCCCTCCTTCTCTCTTTCTTTCTTTCCTCCCTCCTTTCCTTCCTCCCTACTTCCTTCCTCCCTCATTTCCTTCCTTCCTTTCCTTCCTCCTTCCCTCTTTCCCTTAATTCCCGCCTTCTCCCTTTCTTTCCTTCCTCCTTTCTTCTTTCCTCTCTCCTTCCCTTCCCTCCTTTCCTTCCTTCTTTCCTTCCTCCCTCCTTTCTTCTTTCCTCCCTCCTTTCCTCCCCTCCCGCGATTCGAAGTCAAGCCTCATGAAGTTTAAGAAAAGTCAAACAAGCCTTCTTCCTCCTTTCTTCTTTCCTCTCCTCCTTTCCTTCCTTCCCTCCTTTCCTTCCTTCCTGCTTCCTTTCTTCTTTCCTCCCTCCTTTCCTCCTTTCCTCCCCTCCTTCCTTCCTCCTTTCCTTCCTCCCTCCCTCCTTCCTCTTTTCCTCCCTCCCTCCCTCCTTTCCTTCTTCCTTCCTCCCTCCTTCTCTCTTTCTTTCTTTCCTCCCTCCCTTCCTTCCTCCCTACTTCCTTCCTCCCTCATTTCCTTCCTTCCTTTCCTTCCTCTTTCCCTCCTTCCCTTAATTCCCTCCTTCTCTCTTTCTTTCCTCCCTCCTTTCTTCTTTTCTCTCTCCTTCCCTTCTTTCCTTCCGTCTTTCCTTCCTCCCTCCTTTCTTCTTTCCTCCCTCCTTTCTTCCCCTCCCGCGATTCGAAGTCAAGCCTCATGAAGTTTAAGAAAAGTCAAACAAGCCTTCTTCCTCCTTTCTTCTTTCCTCTCTTCTTTCCTTCCTCCTTCCTTTCTTCTTTCCTCCCCTCCTTCCTTCCTCTTTTCCTCCCTCCCTCCCTCCTTTCCTTCTTCCTTCCTCCCTCCTTCTCTCTTTCTTTCCTCTCTCCTTTCCTTCCTTCTTCCTTCTTTCCTTCCTCCTTCCCTCCTTTCCTTCCTCCCTCCTTCTCTCTTTCTTTCTTTCCTCCCTCCTTTCCTTCCTCCCTACTTCCTTCCTCCCTCATTTCCTTCCTTCCTTTCCTTCCTCCTTCCCTCCTTTCCTTCCTTCCCTCCTTCTCTCTTTCTTTCCTCCCTCCTTTCCTTCCTTCTTCCTTCCTTCCTTCCCTCCTTCTCTCTTTATTTCCTCCCTACTTCCTTCCTCCCTCATTTCCTTCCTTCCTTTCCTTCCTCCTTCCCTCCTTCCCTTAATTCCCTCCTTCTCTCTTTCTTTCCTTCCTCCTTTCTTCTTTCCTCTGTCCTCTCCTGCCTTCCCTCCTTTCCTTCCTTCTTTCCTTCCTCCCTCCTTTCTTCTTTCCTCCCTCCTTTCCTCCCCTCCCGCGATTCGAAGTCAAGCCTCATGAAGTTTAAGAAAAGTCTCAAATTAAGACCAAAGTCCTCGAGGGTTAGACCTCATCAAGCCTTTGCAAACAAGTTTATGTCAGTTGCAAGTCATTCATGTCTCTGTATGTCGGGTTTTAATCCTTTAAAGGTGTTTAAACATGTTTTTATATAACTATCTTCACTGCAGAGGCCTGATTATTAAATATTTAGGGTGTGTGGGGGAAATATGACCTGTTGCTTGTTTGAGTCTATTTGGGTTTTTATAAGTCTCAAATCTACATCTGTAAGGATTAGTTGGTAATGAAGTCGAAGTTCACACAGAGGTTGTTTAAAATCCGTGAGAGAAAACTGAGAGGAAGAAAAAAAAGAAAGCTTTAAAAACATCTCAGGAAACAAATGAAAGTGAGGAAGAGGAAGAGGAAGAGGAAGACTGTTTACATGTCAGAGCTCAAATTG